>NW_022096597.1:0-70585 GCF_006542625.1 Nomascus leucogenys | reverse complement strand
TTTTGATTGAGCAGTTCTGAAACACTCTTTCTGTAGAACTGCAAGTTGACATTCCGAGCGCTAAGGGCCTATAGTGGAAAAAGGGATATCTTCAAATAAAAAACTACACAGAAGCATTCTGTGAAACTTCTTTCTGTTCTGTGCATTCAACTAACAGATATGAAGCTTACTTTTGATTGAGGAGTTCTGAAACACTCTTGCTATAGAAACTGCAAGGTGACATTCGAGGCCTACACGGCCAACAGTGGAAAAAGGAATATCTTCAAAATAAGACTACGCAGAAGCATTCTGTGATACTTCTTTCTGTTCTGTGAATTCAAGTTAACAGAGGTGAAGCTTACCCTGATTGAGCAGTTCTGAAACATTCTTTCTGTAGAAACTGTAAGAGAACATTCGGAGCGCTAAGGGGCCTGTAGTGGAAAAGGATATCTTCAAATAAAAACTACACAGAAGCATTCTGTGAAACTTCTTTCTGTTCTGCGCATTCAACAAACAGAGTTGAAGCTTAGTTTTGATTGAGCAGTTCTGAAACACTCTTTCTGTTGAATCTGCAAGTTGAGATTCCGAGCGCTAAGAGGCCTATAGTGGAAAAAGGTATATCTTCAAATAAAAACTACAGAGAAGCATTCTGTGAAACATCTTTCTGTTCTGTGCTTTCAACTAACAGAGGTGAAGTTTACTTTTGATTGAGCAGTTGTGAAACACGGTTTCTGTAGAAACTGCAAGTGGACATTAGAAGCGCGAAGGGGCCTGTAGTGCAAAAAGGTGTATCTTCAAATAAAAACTACACAGAAGTATTCTGTGAAACTTCTTTCTGTTCTGTGCATTCAACTAACAAAGTGAAGCTTACTTTTGATTGAGCAGTTCTGAAACACTCTTTCTGTAGAAACTGCAAGTTGACATTCCGAGCGCTAAGGGGCCTATAGTGGAAAAAGGGATATCTTCAAATAAAAACTACACAGAAGCATTCTGTGAAACTTCTTTCTGTTCTGTGCATTCAACTAACAGATATGAAGCGTACTTTTGATTGAGGAGTTCTGAAACACTCTTTCTGTAGAAACTGTAAGAGAACATTCAGAGCGCTAAGGGGCCTGCAGTGGAAAAAGGAATATCTTCAAGTGAAAACTACACAGAAGCATTCTGTTAAATTTCTTTCTGTTTTCTACATTCAAGTAACAGAGTTGAAGCCTACTTTTGATTGAGCAGTTCTGCAACACTCTTGCTATAGAAACTGCAAGCTGACATTTCGAGGGGTACAGGGCCTATAGTGGAAAAAGTAATATCTTCAAATAAAAACTACACAGAAGCATTCTGTGAAACTTCTTTCTGTTCTGTGCATTCAACTAACAGAGTTGAAGCTTCCTTTTCATTGAGCAGTTCTGAAACACTCTTTCTGTAGAAAGTGCAATTTGATATTCCGAGCGCTATGGGTCCTATAGTGGAAAATGAAATATCTCAAAATAAAAACTACACAGAAGCATTCTGTGAAACTTCTTTCTGTTCTGTCCATTCTGCTTACAGAGTTGAAGCTTATTTTTGATTGAGCAGTTCTGAAACACTCTTTCTGTAGAAACTGTAAGAGAACATTCAGAGCGCTAAGGGGCCTGCAGTGGAAAAAGGAATATCTTCAAATGAAAACTACACAGAAGCATCCTGTGAAACTTCTTTGTGTTCTGTGTATTCAACTAACAGAGGTGAAGCTTAGTTTTGATTGAGCAGTTCTGAAACACTCTTTCTGTACAAACTGCAAGTGGACATTTGAAGCGCTAAGGGGCCTGCAGTGGAAAAAGAGATATCTTCAAATAAAAACTAAACAGAAGCATTCTGTGAAACTTCTTCTGTTCGTTCCATTCAACTAACAGAGTTGAAGACTACTTTTGATTGAGCAGGTCTGAAACACACTTTCTGTAGAAACTGCAAGTTGACACTCCCAGCACTAAGGGGCCAATAGTGGAAAAAGGGATATCTTCAAATAAAAACTACACAGAAGCATTCTGTGAAACTTCTTTCTGTTCTGTGCATTCAACTAACAGAGGTGAAGCTTACTTTTGATTGAGCAGTTCTGAAACACGCTTTCTGTAGAAACTGCAAGTGGACATTTGAAGCGCTAAGGGGCCTGCAGAGGAAACAGGTATATCTTCAAATAAAAACTACACAGAAGCATTCTGTGAAACTTCTTTCTGTTCTGTGCATTCAAGTAACAGAGGTGAAGCTTACTTTTGATTGAGCAGTTCTGAAACAGCCTTTATGTAGAAACTGCAAGTTGACATTCCGAGCGCTAAGGGGCCTATAGTGGAAAAAGGGATATCTTCAAATAAAAACTACACAGAAGCATTCTGTGAAACATCTTTCTGTTCTGTGCTTTCAACTAACAGAGGTGAAGCTTATTTTTGATTGAGCATTTGTGAAACACGGTTTCTGTAGAAACTGCGAGTGGACATTTGAATCGCTAAGGGGCCTGTAGTGGAAAAAGGTATATCTTCAAATAAAAACTACACAGAAGCATTCTGTGAAACTTCTTTCTGTTCTCTTCATTCAAGTAACAGAGTTGAAGCTTACTTTTGATTGAGCAGTTCTGCAACACTCTTTCTATAGAAACTGCAAGCTGACATTTCGAGGGGTACAGGGCCTATAGTGGAAAAAGGAATATCTTCAAATAAAAACTACACAGAAGCATTCTGTGAAACTTCTGTCTGTTCTTTGCATTCAACTAACAGAGTTGAAGCCTCCTTTTGATTGAGCAGTTCTGAAACACTCTTTCTGTAGAAACAGTAAGAGAACATTCAGAGCACTAAAGGGGCCTGCAGTGGAAAAAGAAATATCTTCAAATGAAAACTACACAGGAGCATCCTGTGAAACTACTTTCTGTTCTGTGCATTCAACTAACAGAATTGAAGCTTACTTTTGATTGAGCTGGTCTGAAACACACTTTCTGTAGAAACTGCAAGTGGACATTCGGAGCGCTTAGGGGCCTATACTGGAAAAAGTAACATATCCAAATGAAAACTACACAGAAGCATTCTATGAAACTTCTTACAGTTCTGTCCATTCAACTAACATAGTAGAAGCTTACTTTTGATTGAGCAGTTCTGAAACACTCTTGCTATAGAAACTGCAAGGTGACATTTCGAGGCCTACACGGCCTACAGTGGAAAAAGGAATATCTTCAAATAAAGACTACGCAGAAGCATTCTGTGATACTTCTTTCTGTTCTGTGAATTCAAGTAACAGAGGTGAAGCTTACCTCTGATTGAGCAGTTCTGAAACATTCTTTCTGTAGAAACTGTAAGAGAACATTCGGAGCGCTAAGGGGCCTGTAGTGGAAAAAGGCATATCTTCAAATAAAAACTACACAGAAGCATTCTGTGAAACTTCTTTCTGTTCTGCGCATTCAACAAACAGAGTTGAAGCTTACTTTTGATTGAGCAGTTCTGAAACACTCTTTCTGTTGAAACTGCAAGTTGAGATTCCGAGTGCTAAGAGGCCTATAGTGGAAAAAGGTATATCTTCAAATAAAAACTACAGAGAAGCATTCTGTGAAACATCTTTCTGTTCTGTGCTTTCAACTAACAGAGGTGAAGCTTACTTTTGATTGAGCAGTTGTGAAACACGGTTTCTGTAGAAACTGCAAGTGGACATTTGAAGCGCGAAGGGGCCTGTAGTGCAAAAAGGTGTATCTTCAAATAAAAACTACACAGAAGTATTCTGTGAAACTTCTTTCTGTTCTGTGCATTCAACTAACAAAGTGAAGCTTACTTTTGATTGAGCAGTTCTGAAACACTCTTTCTATAGAAACTGCAAGTTGACATTCCGAGCGCTAAGGGGCCTATAGTGGAAAAAGGATATCTTCAAATAAAAACTACACAGAAGCATTCTGTGAAACTTCTTTCTGTTTTCTACATTCAAGTAACAGAGTTGAAGCCTACTTTGGTTGAGCAGTTCTGCAACACTCTTGCTATAGAAACTGCAAGCTGACATTTCGAGGGGTACAGGGCCTATAGTGGAAAAGTAATATCTTCAAATAAAAACTACACAGAAGCATTCTGTGAAACTTCTTTCTGTTCTGTGCATTCAACTAACGGAGTTGAAGTTTCCTTTTCATTGAGCAGTTCTGAAACACTCTTTCTGTAGAAAGTGCAATTTGATATTCCGAGCGCTATGGGTCCTATAGTGGAAAACGTAATATCTCAAAATAAAAACTACACAGAAGCATTGTGTGAAACTTCTTTCTGTTCTGTGCATTCAACTAACAGACTTGAAGCTTACTTTTGATTGAGCAGTTCTGAAACACTCTTTCTATTGAAACCGCAAGCTGACATTTCGAGGGCTACAGGGCCTATAAGTGGAAAAAGGAATATCTTCAAATAAAAACTACAGAGAAGCATTCTGTGAAACTTCTTTCTGTTCTGTGCATTCAACTAACAAAGGTGAAACTTACTTTTCATTGAGCAGTTCTGAAACACTCTTTCTGTAGAAACTGCAAGTTGACATTCCGAGCGCAAAGGGGCCTATAGTGGAAAAAGGGATATCTTCAAATAAAAACTACACAGAAGCATTCTGTGAAACTTCTTTCTGTTCTGTGCATTCAACTAACAGAGTTGAAGCTTCCTTTTCATTGAGCAGTTCTGAAACACTCTTTCTGTAGAAAGTGCAATTTGATATTCCGAGCGCTATGGGTCCTATAGTGGAAAATGAAATATCTCAAAATAAAAACTACACAGAAGCATTCTGTGAAACTTCTTTCTGTTCTGTGCATTCAGCTTACAGAGTTGAAGCTTATTTTTGATTGAGCAGTTCTGAAACACTCTTTCTGTAGAAACTGTAAGAGAACATTCAGAGCGCTAAGGGGCCTGCAGTGGAAAAAGGAATATCTTCAAATGAAAACTACACAGAAGCATCCTGTGAAACTTCTTTGTGTTCTGTGTATTCAACTAACAGAGGTGAAGCTTAGTTTTGATTGAGCAGTTCTGAAACACTCTTTCTGTACAAACTGCAAGTGGACATTTGAAGCGCTAAGGGGCCTGCAGTGGAAAAAGAGATATCTTCAAATAAAAACTAAACAGAAGCATTCTGTGAAACTTCTTTCTGTTCGTTCCATTCAACTAACAGAGTTGAAGACTACTTTTGATTGAGCAGGTCTGAAACACACTTTCTGTAGAAACTGCAAGTTGACACTCCGAGCACTAAGGGGCCAATAGTGGAAAAAGGGATATCTTCAAATAAAAACTACACAGAAGCATTCTGTGAAACTTCTTTCTGTTCTGTGCATTCAACTAACAGAGGTGAAGCTTACTTTTGATTGAGCAGTTCTGAAACACGCTTTCTGTAGAAACTGCAAGTGGACATTTGAATCGCTAAGGGGCCTGCAGAGGAAACAGGTATATCTTCAAATAAAAACTACACAGAAGCATTCTGTGAAACTTCTTTCTGTTCTGTGCATTCAACTAACAGAGTTGAAGCCTCCTTTTGATTGAGCAGTTCTGAAACACTCTTTCTGTAGAAACATTAAGAGATCATTCAGAGCACTAAAGGGGCCTGCAGTGGAAAAAGAAATATCTTCAAATGAAAACTACACAGAAGCATCCTGTGAAACTTCTTTCTGTTCTGTGCATTCAACTAACAGAATTGAAGCTTACTTTTGATTGAGCTGGTCTGAAACACACTTTCTGTAGAAACTGCAAGTGGACATTCGGAGCGCTTAGGGGCCTATACTGGAAAAAGTAACATATCCAAATGAAAACTACACAGAAGCATTCTATGAAACTTCTTACAGTTCTGTCCATTCAACTAACATAGTAGAAGCTTACTTTTGATTGAGCAGTTCTGAAACACTCTTTCTGTAGAAACTGCAAGTTGACAATCCGAACTCCAAGGGGCCTATAGTGGAAAAAGGGATATCTTCAAATAAGAACTACACAGAAGCATTCTGTGAAACTTCTTTCTGTTCTGTCCATTCAACTAACAAAGGTGAAGCTTACTTTTCATTGAGCAGTTCTGAAACACTCTTTCTGTTGAAACTGCAAGTTGAGATTCCGAGCGCTAAGAGGCCTATAGTGGAAAAAGGTATATCTTCAAATAAAAACTACACAGAAGCATTCTGTGAAACATCTTTCTGTTCTGTGCTTTCAACTAACAGAGGTGAAGCTTACTTTTGATTGAGCAGTTGTGAAACACGGTTTCTGTAGAAACTGCAAGTGGACATTTGAAGCGCTAAGGGGCCTGTAGTGCAAAAAGGTATATCTTCAAATAAAAACTACACAGAAGTATTCTGTGAAACTTCTTTCTGTTCTGTGCATTCAACTAACAAAGTGAAGCTTACTTTTGATTGAGCAGTTCTGAAACACTCTTTCTGTAGAAACTGCAAGTTGACATTCCGAGCGCTAAGGGGCCTATAGTGGAAAAAGGGATATCTTCAAATAAAAACTACACAGAAGCATTCTGTGAAACTTCTTTCTGTTCTGTGCATTCAACTAACAGATATGAAGCTTACTTTTGATTGAGGAGTTCTGAAACACTCTTGCTATAGAAACTGCAAGGTGACATTTCGAGGCCTACACGGCCTACAGTGGAAAAAGGAATATCTTCAAATAAAGACTACGCAGAAGCATTCTGTGATACTTCTTTCTGTTCTGTGAATTCAAGTAACAGAGGTGAAGCTTACCTCTGATTGAGCAGTTCTGAAACATTCTTTCTGTAGAAACTGTAAGAGAACATTCGGAGCGCTAAGGGGCCTGTAGTGGAAAAAGGCATATCTTCAAATAAAAACTACACAGAAGCATTCTGTGAAACTTCTTTCTGTTCTGCGCATTCAACAAACAGAGTTGAAGCTTACTTTTGATTGAGCAGTTCTGAAACACTCTTTCTGTTGAAACTGCAAGTTGAGATTCCGAGCGCTAAGAGGCCTATAGTGGAAAAAGGTATATCTTCAAATAAAAACTACAAGAAGCATTCTGTGAAACATCTTTCTGTTCTGTGCTTTCAACTAACAGAGGTGAAGCTTACTTTTGATTGAGCAGTTGTGAAACACGGTTTCTGTAGAAACTGCAAGTGGACATTTGAAGCGCGAAGGGGCCTGTAGTGCAAAAAGGTGTATCTTCAAATAAAAACTACACAGAAGTATTCTGTGAAACTTCTTTCTGTTCTGTGCATTCAACTAACAAAGTGAAGCTTACTTTTGATTGAGCAGTTCTGAAACACTCTTTCTGTAGAAACTGCAAGTTGACATTCCGAGCGCTAAGGGGCCTATAGTGGAAAAAGGGATATCTTCAAATAAAAACTACACAGAAGCATTCTGTGAAACTTCTTTCTGTTTTCTTATTTTTTTTTTTTGAACTCTTTCTGTAAATTAAGAATTAATATGAAAAAATATCTTCAATAAACTACAGAAGCATTCTGTAAATTCTTTCTGTTTTCTACATTCAAGTAACAGAGTTGAAGCCTACTTTTGATTGAGCAGTTCTGCAACACTCTTGCTATAGAAACTGCAAGCTGACATTTCGAGGGGTACAGGGCCTATAGTGGAAAAAGTAATATCTTCAAATAAAAACTACACAGAAGCATTCTGTGAAACTTCTTTCTGTTCTGTGCATTCAACTAACGGAGTTGAAGTTTCCTTTTCATTGAGCAGTTCTGAAACACTCTTTCTGTAGAAAGTGCAATTTGATATTCCGAGCGCTATGGGTCCTATAGTGGAAAACGTAATATCTCAAAATAAAAACTACACAGAAGCATTGTGTGAAACTTCTTTCTGTTCTGTGCATTCAACTAACAGACTTGAAGCTTACTTTTGATTGAGCAGTTCTGAAACACTCTTTCTATTGAAACCGCAAGCTGACATTTCGAGGGCTACAGGGCCTATAAGTGGAAAAAGGAATATCTTCAAATAAAAACTACAGAGAAGCATTCTGTGAAACTTCTTTCTGTTCTGTGCATTCAACTAACAAAGGTGAAACTTACTTTTCATTGAGCAGTTCTGAAACACTCTTTCTGTAGAAACTGCAAGTTGACATTCCGAGCGCAAAGGGGCCTATAGTGGAAAAAGGGATATCTTCAAATAAAAACTACACAGAAGCATTCTGTGAAACTTCTTTCTGTTCTGTGCATTCAACTAACAGAGTTGAAGCTTCCTTTTCATTGAGCAGTTCTGAAACACTCTTTCTGTAGAAAGTGCAATTTGATATTCCGAGCGCTATGGGTCCTATAGTGGAAAATGAAATATCTCAAAATAAAAACTACACAGAAGCATTCTGTGAAACTTCTTTCTGTTCTGTGCATTCAGCTTACAGAGTTGAAGCTTATTTTGATTGAGCAGTTCTGAAACACTCTTTCTGTAGAAACTGTAAGAGAACATTCAGAGCGCTAAGGGCCTGCAGTGGAAAAAGGAATATCTTCAAATGAAAACTACACAGAAGCATCCTGTGAAACTTCTTTCTGTTCTGTGCATTCAACTAACAGAGGTGAAGCTTACTTTTGATTGAGCAGTTCTGAAACACGCTTTCTGTAGAAACTGCAAGTGGACATTTGAAGCGCTAAGGGGCCTGCAGAGGAAACAGGTATATCTTCAAATAAAAACTACACAGAAGCATTCTGTGAAACTTCTTTCTGTTCTGTGCATTCAAGTAACAGAGGTGAAGCTTACTTTTGATTGAGCAGTTCTGAAACAGCCTTTATGTAGAAACTGCAAGTTGACATTCCGAGCGCTAAGGGGCCTATAGTGGAAAAAGGGATATCTTCAAATAAAAACTACACAGAAGCATTCTGTGAAACATCTTTCTGTTCTGTGCTTTCAACTAACAGAGGTGAAGCTTATTTTTGATTGAGCATTTGTGAAACACGGTTTCTGTAGAAACTGCGAGTGGACATTTGAATCGCTAAGGGGCCTGTAGTGGAAAAAGGTATATCTTCAAATAAAAACTACACAGAAGCATTCTGTGAAACTTCTTTCTGTTCTCTTCATTCAAGTAACAGAGTTGAAGCTTACTTTTGATTGAGCAGTTCTGCAACACTCTTTCTATAGAAACTGCAAGCTGACATTTCGAGGGGTACAGGGCCTATAGTGGAAAAAGGAATATCTTCAAATAAAAACTACACAGAAGCATTCTGTGAAACTTCTGTCTGTTCTTTGCATTCAACTAACAGAGTTGAAGCCTCCTTTTGATTGAGCAGTTCTGAAACACTCTTTCTGTAGAAACAGTAAGAGAACATTCAGAGCACTAAAGGGGCCTGCAGTGGAAAAAGAAATATCTTCAAATGAAAACTACACAGGAGCATCCTGTGAAACTTCTTTCTGTTCTGTGCATTCAACTAACAGAATTGAAGCTTACTTTTGATTGAGCTGGTCTGAAACACACTTTCTGTAGAAACTGCAAGTGGACATTCGGAGCGCTTAGGGGCCTATACTGGAAAAAGTAACATATCCAAATGAAAACTACACAGAAGCATTCTATGAAACTTCTTACAGTTCTGTCCATTCAACTAACATAGTAGAAGCTTACTTTTGATTGAGCAGTTCTGAAACACTCTTTCTGTAGAAACTGCAAGTTGACAATCCGAACTCCAAGGGGCCTATAGTGGAAAAAGGAATATCTTCAAATAAAAACTACACAGAAGCATTCTGTGAAACTTCTTTCTGTTCTGTCCATTCAACTAACAAAGGTGAAGCTTACTTTTCATTGAGCAGTTCTGAAACACTCTTGCTATAGAAACTGCAAGGTGACATTTCGAGGCCTACACGGCCTACAGTGGAAAAAGGAATATCTTCAAATAAAGACTACGCAGAAGCATTCTGTGATACTTCTTTCTGTTCTGTGAATTCAAGTAACAGTAGTGAAGCTTACCTCTGATTGAGCAGTTCTGAAACATTCTTTCTGTAGAAACTGTAAGAGAACATTCGGAGCGCTAAGGGGCCTGTAGTGGAAAAAGGCATATCTTCAAATAAAAACTACACAGAAGCATTCTGTGAAACTTCTTTCTGTTCTGCGCATTCAACAAACAGAGTTGAAGCTTACTTTTGATTGAGCAGTTCTGAAACACTCTTTCTGTTGAAACTGCAATTTGAGATTCCGAGCGCTAAGAGGCCTATAGTGGAAAAAGGTATATCTTCAAATAAAAACTACACAGAAGCATTCTGTGAAACATCTTTCTGTTCTGTGCTTTCAACTAACAGATGTGAAGCTTTCTTTTGATTGAGCAGTTGTGAAACACGGTTTCTGTAGAAACTGCAAGTGGACATTTGAAGCGCGAAGGGGCCTGTAGTGCAAAAAGGTGTATCTTCAAATAAAAACTACACAGAAGTATTCTGTGAAACTTCTCTCTGTTCTGTGCATTCAACTAACAAAGTGAAGCTTACTTTTGATTGAGCAGTTCTGAAACACTCTTTCTGTAGAAACTGCAAGTTGACATTCCGAGCGCTAAGGGGCCTATAGTGGAAAAAGGGATATCTTCAAATAAAAACTACACAGAAGCATTCTGTGAAACTTCTTTCTGTTCTGTGCATTCAACTAACAGATATGAAGCTTACTTTTGATTGAGAGTTCTGAACACTCTTTCTGTAAGAAACATTCGAGGCTAAGGGCTGCAGTGGAAAAAGAATATCTTCAAATGAAAACTACACAGAAGCATTCTGTGAAACTTCTTTCTGTTTTCTACATTCAAGTAACAGAGTTGAAGCCTACTTTTGATTGAGCAGTTCTGCAACACTCTTGCTATAGAAACTGCAAGCTGACATTTCGAGGGGTACAGGGCCTATAGTGGAAAAAGTAATATCTTCAAATAAAAACTACACAGAAGCATTCTGTGAAACTTCTTTCTGTTCTGTGCATTCAACTAACGGAGTTGAAGTTTCCTTTTCATTGAGCAGTTCTGAAACACTCTTTCTGTAGAAAGTGCAATTTGATATTCCGAGCGCTATGGGTCCTATAGTGGAAAACGTAATATCTCAAAATAAAAACTACACAGAAGCATTGTGTGAAACTTCTTTCTGTTCTGTGCATTCAACTAACAGACTTGAAGCTTACTTTTGATTGAGCAGTTCTGAAACACTCTTTCTATTGAAACCGCAAGCTGACATTTCGAGGGCTACAGGGCCTATAAGTGGAAAAAGGAATATCTTCAAATAAAAACTACAGAGAAGCATTCTGTGAAACTTCTTTCTGTTCTGTGCATTCAACTAACAAAGGTGAAACTTACTTTTCATTGAGCAGTTCTGAAACACTCTTTCTGTAGAAACTGCAAGTTGACATTCCGAGCGCAAAGGGGCCTATAGTGGAAAAAGGGATATCTTCAAATAAAAACTACACAGAAGCATTCTGTGAAACTTCTTTCTGTTCTGTGCATTCAACTAACAGAGTTGAAGCTTCCTTTTCATTGAGCAGTTCTGAAACACTCTTTCTGTAGAAAGTGCAATTTGATATTCCGAGCGCTATGGGTCCTATAGTGGAAAATGAAATATCTCAAAATAAAAACTACACAGAAGCATTCTGTGAAACTTCTTTCTGTTCTGTGCATTCAGCTTACAGAGTTGAAGCTTATTTTTGATTGAGCAGTTCTGAAACACTCTTTCTGTAGAAACTGTAAGAGAACATTCAGAGCGCTAAGGGGCCTGCAGTGGAAAAAGGAATATCTTCAAATAAAAACTACACAGAAGCATTCTGTGAAACTTCTTTTGTTCTGTGTATTCAACTAACAGAGGTGAAGCTTATTTTTGATTGAGCAGTTCTGAAACACTCTTTCTGTAGAAACTGCAAGTTGACATTCCGAGCGCTAAGGGGCCTATAGTGGAAAAAGGATATCTTCAAATAAAAACTACACAGAAGCATTCTGTGAAACTTCTTTCTGTTCTGTGCATTCAACTAACAGAGGTGAAGCTTACTTTTGATTGAGCAGTTCTGAAACACGCTTTCTGTAGAAACTGCAAGTGGACATTTGAAGCGCTAAGGGGCCTGCAGAGGAAACAGGTATATCTTCAAATAAAAACTACACAGAAGCATTCTGTGAAACTTCTTTCTGTTCTGTGCATTCAAGTAACAGAGGTGAAGCTTACTTTTGATTGAGCAGTTCTGAAACAGCCTTTATGTAGAAACTGCAAGTTGACATTCCGAGCGCTAAGGGGCCTATAGTGGAAAAAGGGATATCTTCAAATAAAAACTACACAGAAGCATTCTGTGAAACATCTTTCTGTTCTGTGCTTTCAACTAACAGAGGTGAAGCTTATTTTTGATTGAGCATTTGTGAAACACGGTTTCTGTAGAAACTGCGAGTGGACATTTGAATCGCTAAGGGGCCTGTAGTGGAAAAGGTATATCTTCAAATAAAAACTACACAGAAGCATTCTGTGAAACTTCTTTCTGTTCTCTTCATTCAAGTAACAGAGTTGAAGCTTACTTTTGATTGAGCAGTTCTGCAACACTCTTTCTATAGAAACTGCAAGCTGACATTTCGAGGGGTACAGGGCCTATAGTGGAAAAAGGAATATCTTCAAATAAAAACTACACAGAAGCATTCTGTGAAACTTCTGTCTGTTCTTTGCATTCAACTAACAGAGTTGAAGCCTCCTTTTGATTGAGCAGTTCTGAAACACTCTTTCTGTAGAAACAGTAAGAGAACATTCAGAGCACTAAAGGGGCCTGCAGTGGAAAAAGAAATATCTTCAAATGAAAACTACACAGGAGCATCCTGTGAAACTTCTTTCTGTTCTGTGCATTCAACTAACAGAATTGAAGCTTACTTTTGATTGAGCTGGTCTGAAACACACTTTCTGTAGAAACTGCAAGTGGACATTCGGAGCGCTTAGGGGCCTATACTGGAAAAAGTAACATATCCAAATGAAAACTACACAGAAGCATTCTATGAAACTTCTTACAGTTCTGTCCATTCAACTAACATAGTAGAAGCTTACTTTTGATTGAGCAGTTCTGAAACACTCTTTCTGTAGAAACTGCAAGTTGACAATCCGAACTCCAAGGGGCCTATAGTGGAAAAAGGGATATCTTCAAATAAGAACTACACAGAAGCATTCTGTGAAACTTCTTTCTGTTCTGTCCATTCAACTAACAAAGGTGAAGCTTACTTTTCATTGAGCAGTTCTGAAACACTCTTTCTGTTGAAACTGCAAGTTGAGATTCCGAGCGCTAAGAGGCCTATAGTGGAAAAAGGTATATCTTCAAATAAAAACTACACAGAAGCATTCTGTGAAACATCTTTCTGTTCTGTGCTTTCAACTAACAGAGGTGAAGCTTACTTTTGATTGAGCAGTTGTGAAACACGGTTTCTGTAGAAACTGCAAGTGGACATTTGAAGCGCTAAGGGGCCTGTAGTGCAAAAAGGTGTATCTTCAAATAAAAACTACACAGAAGTATTCTGTGAAACTTCTTTCTGTTCTGTGCATTCAACTAACAAAGTGAAGCTTACTTTTGATTGAGCAGTTCTGAAACACTCTTTCTGTAGAAACTGCAAGTTGACATTCCGAGCGCTAAGGGGCCTATAGTGGAAAAAGGGATATCTTCAAATAAAAACTACACAGAAGCATTCTGTGAAACTTCTTTCTGTTCTGTGCATTCAACTAACAGATATGAAGCTTACTTTTGATTGAGGAGTTCTGAAACACTCTTGCTATAGAAACTGCAAGGTGACATTTCGAGGCCTACACGGCCTACAGTGGAAAAGGAATATCTTCAAATAAAGACTACGCAGAAGCATTCTGTGATACTTCTTTCTGTTCTGTGAATTCAAGTAACAGAGGTGAAGCTTACCTCTGATTGAGCAGTTCTGAAACATTCTTTCTGTAGAAACTGTAAGAGAACATTCGGAGCGCTAAGGGGCCTGTAGTGGAAAAAGGCATATCTTCAAATAAAAACTACACAGAAGCATTCTGTGAAACTTCTTTCTGTTCTGCGCATTCAACAAACAGAGTTGAAGCTTACTTTTGATTGAGCAGTTCTGAAACACTCTTTCTGTTGAAACTGCAAGTTGAGATTCCGAGCGCTAAGAGGCCTATAGTGGAAAAAGGTATATCTTCAAATAAAAACTACAAGAAGCATTCTGTGAAACATCTTTCTGTTCTGTGCTTTCAACTAACAGAGGTGAAGCTTACTTTTGATTGAGCAGTTGTGAAACACGGTTTCTGTAGAAACTGCAAGTGGACATTTGAAGCGCGAAGGGGCCTGTAGTGCAAAAAGGTGTATCTTCAAATAAAAACTACACAGAAGTATTCTGTGAAACTTCTTTCTGTTCTGTGCATTCAACTAACAAAGTGAAGCTTACTTTTGATTGAGCAGTTCTGAAACACTCTTTCTGTAGAAACTGCAAGTTGACATTCCGAGCGCTAAGGGGCCTATAGTGGAAAAAGGGATATCTTCAAATAAAAACTACACAGAAGCATTCTGTGAAACTTCTTTCTGTTCTGTGCATTCAACTAACAGATATGAAGCTACTTTTGATTGAGGAGTTCTGAAACACTCTTTCTGTAGAAACTGAAGAGAACATTCAGAGCGCTAAGGGCCTGCAGTGGAAAAAGGAATATCTTCAATGAAAACTACACAGAAGCATTCTGTTAAATTTCTTTCTGTTTTCTACATTCAAGTAACAGAGTTGAAGCCTACTTTTGATTGAGCAGTTCTGCAACACTCTTGCTATAGAAACTGCAAGCTGACATTTCGAGGGGTACAGGGCCTATAGTGGAAAAAGTAATATCTTCAAATAAAAACTACACAGAAGCATTCTGTGAAACTTCTTTCTGTTCTGTGCATTCAACTAACAGAGTTGAAGCTTCCTTTTCATTGAGCAGTTCTGAAACACTCTTTCTGTAGAAAGTGCAATTTGATATTCCGAGCGCTATGGGTCCTATAGTGGAAAATGAAATATCTCAAAATAAAAACTACACAGAAGCATTCTGTGAAACTTCTTTCTGTTCTGTGCATTCAGCTTACAGAGTTGAAGCTTATTTTTGATTGAGCAGTTCTGAAACACTCTTTCTGTAGAAACTGTAAGAGAACATTCAGAGCGCTAAGGGGCCTGCAGTGGAAAAAGGAATATCTTCAAATGAAAACTACACAGAAGCATCCTGTGAAACTTCTTTGTGTTCTGTGTATTCAACTAACAGAGGTGAAGCTTAGTTTTGATTGAGCAGTTCTGAAACACTCTTTCTGTACAAACTGCAAGTGGACATTTGAAGCGCTAAGGGGCCTGCAGTGGAAAAAGAGATATCTTCAAATAAAAACTAAACAGAAGCATTCTGTGAAACTTCTTTCTGTTCGTTCCATTCAACTAACAGAGTTGAAGACTACTTTTGATTGAGCAGGTCTGAAACACACTTTCTGTAGAAACTGCAAGTTGACACTCCGAGCACTAAGGGGCCAATAGTGGAAAAAGGGATATCTTCAAATAAAAACTACACAGAAGCATTCTGTGAAACTTCTTTCTGTTCTGTGCATTCAACTAACAGAGGTGAAGCTTACTTTTGATTGAGCAGTTCTGAAACACGCTTTCTGTAGAAACTGCAAGTGGACATTTGAAGCGCTAAGGGGCCTGCAGAGGAAACAGGTATATCTTCAAATAAAAACTACACAGAAGCATTCTGTGAAACTTCTTTCTGTTCTGTGCATTCAAGTAACAGAGGTGAAGCTTACTTTTGATTGAGCAGTTCTGAAACAGCCTTTATGTAGAAACTGCAAGTTGACATTCCGAGCGCTAAGGGGCCTATAGTGGAAAAAGGGATATCTTCAAATAAAAACTACACAGAAGCATTCTGTGAAACATCTTTCTGTTCTGTGCTTTCAACTAACAGAGGTGAAGCTTATTTTTGATTGAGCATTTGTGAAACACGGTTTCTGTAGAAACTGCGAGTGGACATTTGAATCGCTAAGGGGCCTGTAGTGGAAAAAGGTATATCTTCAAATAAAAACTACACAGAAGCATTCTGTGAAACTTCTTTCTGTTCTCTTCATTCAAGTAACAGAGTTGAAGCTTACTTTTGATTGAGCAGTTCTGCAACACTCTTTCTATAGAAACTGCAAGCTGACATTTCGAGGGGTACAGGGCCTATAGTGGAAAAAGGAATATCTTCAAATAAAAACTACACAGAAGCATTCTGTGAAACTTCTGTCTGTTCTTTGCATTCAACTAACAGAGTTGAAGCCTCCTTTTGATTGAGCAGTTCTGAAACACTCTTTCTGTAGAAACAGTAAGAGAACATTCAGAGCACTAAAGGGGCCTGCAGTGGAAAAAGAAATATCTTCAAATGAAAACTACACAGGAGCATCCTGTGAAACTTCTTTCTGTTCTGTGCATTCAACTAACAGAATTGAAGCTTACTTTTGATTGAGCTGGTCTGAAACACACTTTCTGTAGAAACTGCAAGTGGACATTCGGAGCGCTTAGGGGCCTATACTGGAAAAAGTAACATATCCAAATGAAAACTACACAGAAGCATTCTATGAAACTTCTTACAGTTCTGTCCATTCAACTAACATAGTAGAAGCTTACTTTTGATTGAGCAGTTCTGAAACACTCTTGCTATAGAAACTGCAAGTGACATTTCGAGGCCTACACGGCCTACAGTGGAAAAAGGAATATCTTCAAATAAAGACTACGCAGAAGCATTCTGTGATACTTCTTTCTGTTCTGTGAATTCAAGTAACAGAGGTGAAGCTTACCTCTGATTGAGCAGTTCTGAAACATTCTTTCTGTAGAAACTGTAAGGAACATTCGGAGCGCTAAGGGGCCTGTAGTGGAAAAAGGCATATCTTCAAATAAAAACTACACAGAAGCATTCTGTGAAACTTCTTTCTGTTCTGCGCATTCAACAAACAGAGTTGAAGCTTACTTTTGATTGAGCAGTTCTGAAACACTCTTTCTATAGAAACTGCAAGTTGAGATTCCGAGGCTAAGAGGCCTATAGTGGAAAAAGGTATATCTTCAAATAAAAACTACAGAGAAGCATTCTGTGAAACATCTTTCTGTTCTGTGCTTTCAACTAACAGAGGTGAAGCTTACTTTTGATTGAGCAGTTGTGAAACACGGTTTCTGTAGAAACTGCAAGTGGACATTTGAAGCGCGAAGGGGCCTGTAGTGCAAAAAGGTGTATCTTCAAATAAAAACTACACAGAAGTATTCTGTGAAACTTCTTTCTGTTCTGTGCATTCAACTAACAATATGAAGCTTACTTTTGATTGAGAGTTCTGAAACACTCTTTCTGTAGAAACTGCAAGTTGACATTCCGAGCGCTAAGGGGCCTCAGTGGAAAAAGGATATCTTCAAATAAAAACTACACAGAAGCATTCTGTGAAACTTCTTTCTGTTTTCTACATTCAAGTAACAGAGTTGAAGCCTACTTTTGATTGAGCAGTTCTGCAACACTCTTGCTATAGAAACTGCAAGCTGACATTTCGAGGGGTACAGGGCCTATAGTGGAAAAAGTAATATCTTCAAATAAAAACTACACAGAAGCATTCTGTGAAACTTCTTTCTGTTCTGTGCATTCAACTAACGGAGTTGAAGTTTCCTTTTCATTGAGCAGTTCTGAAACACTCTTTCTGTAGAAAGTGCAATTTGATATTCCGAGCGCTATGGGTCCTATAGTGGAAAACGTAATATCTCAAAATAAAAACTACACAGAAGCATTGTGTGAAACTTCTTTCTGTTCTGTGCATTCAACTAACAGACTTGAAGCTTACTTTTGATTGAGCAGTTCTGAAACACTCTTTCTATTGAAACCGCAAGCTGACATTTCGAGGGCTACAGGGCCTATAAGTGGAAAAAGGAATATCTTCAAATAAAAACTACAGAGAAGCATTCTGTGAAACTTCTTTCTGTTCTGTGCATTCAACTAACAAAGGTGAAACTTACTTTTCATTGAGCAGTTCTGAAACACTCTTTCTGTAGAAACTGCAAGTTGACATTCCGAGCGCAAAGGGGCCTATAGTGGAAAAAGGGATATCTTCAAATAAAAACTACACAGAAGCATTCTGTGAAACTTCTTTCTGTTCTGTGCATTCAACTAACAGAGTTGAAGCTTCCTTTTCATTGAGCAGTTCTGAAACACTCTTTCTGTAGAAAGTGCAATTTGATATTCCGAGCGCTATGGGTCCTATAGTGGAAAATGAAATATCTCAAAATAAAAACTACACAGAAGCATTCTGTGAAACTTCTTTCTGTTCTGTGCATTCAGCTTACAGAGTTGAAGCTTATTTTTGATTGAGCAGTTCTGAAACACTCTTTCTGTAGAAACTGTAAGAGAACATTCAGAGCGCTAAGGGGCCTGCAGTGGAAAAAGGAATATCTTCAAATGAAAACTACACAGAAGCATCCTGTGAAACTTCTTTGTGTTCTGTGTATTCAACTAACAGAGGTGAAGCTTAGTTTTGATTGAGCAGTTCTGAAACACTCTTTCTGTACAAACTGCAAGTGGACATTTGAAGCGCTAAGGGGCCTGCAGTGGAAAAAGAGATATCTTCAAATAAAAACTAAACAGAAGCATTCTGTGAAACTTCTTTCTGTTCGTTCCATTCAACTAACAGAGTTGAAGACTACTTTTGATTGAGCAGGTCTGAAACACACTTTCTGTAGAAACTGCAAGTTGACACTCCGAGCACTAAGGGGCCAATAGTGGAAAAAGGGATATCTTCAAATAAAAACTACACAGAAGCATTCTGTGAAACTTCTTTCTGTTCTGTGCATTCAACTAACAGAGGTGAAGCTTACTTTTGATTGAGCAGTTCTGAAACACGCTTTCTGTAGAAACTGCAAGTGGACATTTGAATCGCTAACGGGCCTGCAGAGGAAACAGGTATATCTTCAAATAAAAACTACACAGAAGCATTCTGTGAAACTTCTTTCTGTTCTGTCCATTCAACTAACAGAGTTGAAGCTCCTTTTGATTGAGCAGTTCTGAAACACTCTTTCTGTAGAAACATAAGGATCATTCAGAGCACTAAAGGGGCCTGCAGTGGAAAAAGAAATATCTTCGAATGAAAAACTACACAGAGCATCTGTGAAACTTCTTTCTGTTCTGTGCATTCAACTAACAGAATTGAAGCTTACTTTTGATTGAGCTGGTTCTGAAACACACTTTCTGTAGAAACTGCAAGTGGACATTCGGAGCGCTTAGGGGCCCTATACTGGAAAAAGTAACATATCCAAATGAAAACTACACAGAAGCATTCTATGAAACTTCTTACAGTTCTGTCCATTCACTAACATAGTAGAAGCTTACTTTTGATTGAGCAGTTCTGAAACACTCTTTCTGTAGAAACTGCAAGTTGACAATCCGAGCTCCAAGGGGCCTATAGTGGAAAAAGGTATATCTTCAAATAAAAACTACACAGAAGCATTCTGTGAAACTTCTTTCTGTTCTGTCCATTCAACTGACAAAGGTGAAGCGTACTTTTCATTGAGCAGTTCTGAAACACTCTTTCTGTTGAAACTGCAAGTTGAGATTCCGAGCGCTAAGAGGCCTATAGTGGAAAAAGGTATATCTTCAAATTAAAACTACACAGAAGCATTCTGTGAAACATCTTTCTGTTCTGTGCTTTCAACTAACAGAGGTGAAGCTTACTTTTGATTGAGCAGTTGTGAAACACGGTTTCTGTAGAAACTGCAAGTGGACATTTGAAGCGCTAAGGGGCCTGTAGTGCAAAAAGGTTATCTTCAAATAAAAACTACACAGAAGTATTCTGTGAAACTTCTTTCTGTTCTGTGCATTCACTAACAAAGTGAAGCTTACTTTTGATTGAGCAGTTCTGAAACACTCTTTCTGTAGAAACTGCAAGTTGACATTCCGAGCGCTAAGGGGCCTATAGTGGAAAAAGGGATATCTTCAAATAAAAACTACACAGAAGATTCTGTGAATTCTTTCTTTCTTCATTCACTAACAGATTGAACTACTTTTGATGAGGAGTTCTGAAAACACTCTTCTATAAACTGCAGTGCATTCGAGGCTAAGGCCTAAGTGGAAAGGATATCTTAAATAACTACCAGAGCATTCTGTGATACTTTTCTGTTCTGTGGAATTCAAGTAACAGAGGTGAAGCTTACCTCTGATTGAGCAGTTCTGAAACATCTTTCTGTAGAAACTGTAAGAGACATTCGGAAGCGCTAAGGGGCTGTAGTGAGAAAAAGGCATATCTTCAAATAAAAACTACACAGAAGCATTCTGTGAAACTTCTTTTCTGTTCTGCGCATTCAAACAACAGAGTTGAAGCTTATTTTGATTGAGCAGTTCTGAACACTCTTTCTGTTGAAATTGCAAGTTGAGATTCCGAGCGCTAAGAGGCTATAGTGGAAAAAGGTATATCTTCAAATAAAAACTACAGAGAAGCATTCTGTGAAACATCTTTCTGTTCTGGGTCTTTCAACTAACAGAGGTGAAGTTTACTTTTGATTGAGCAGTTGTGAAACACGGTTTCTGTAGAAACTGCAAGTGGACATTAGAAGCGCGAAGGGGCCTGTAGTGCAAAAAGGTGTATCTTCAAATAAAAAAACTACACAGAAGTATTCTGTGAAACTTCTTTCTGTTCTGTGGGCATTCAACTAACAAAGTGAAGCTTACTTTTGATTGAGCATTCTGAAACACTCTTTCTGTAGAAACTGCAAGTTGACATTCCGAGCGCTAAGGGGCCTATAGTGGAAAAAGGGATATCTTCAAATAAAAACTACACAGAAGCATTCTGTGAAACTTCTTTCTGTTCTGTGCATTCAACTAACAGATATGAAGCTTACTTTTGATTGAGGAGTTCTGAAACACTCTTTCTGTAGAAACTGTAAGAGAACATTCAGAGGCTAAGGGGGCCTGCAGTGGAAAAAGGAATATCTTCAAAGTGAAACTACACAGAAGCATTCTGTAAATTTCTTTCTGTTTTCTACATTCAAGTAACAGAGTTGAAGCCTACTTTTGATTGAGCAGTTCTGCAACACTCTTGCTATAGAAACTGCAAGCTGACATTTCGAGGGGTACAGGGCCTATAGTGGAAAAAGTAATATCTTCAAATAAAAACTACACAGAAGCATTCTGTGAAACTTCTTTCTGTTCTGTGCATTCAACTAACAGAGTTGAAGCTTCCTTTTCATTGAGCAGGTCTGAAACACTCTTTTCTGTAGAAAGTGGCAATTTGATATTCCGAGCGCTATGGGTCCTATAGTGGAAAATGAAATATCTCAAATAAAAACTAACACAGAAGCATTCTGTGAAACTTCTTTCTGTTCTGTCCATTCTGCTTACAGAGTTGAAGCTTATTTTTGATTGAGCAGTTCTGAAACACTCTTTCTGTAGAAACTCTAAGAGAACATTCAGAGCGCTAAGGGGCCTGCAGTGGAAAAAGGAATATCTTCAAATAAAAACTACACAGAAGCATCCTGTGAAACTTCTTTGTGTTCTGTGAATTCAACTAACAGAGGTGAAGCTTAGTTTTGATTGAGCAGTTCTGAAACACTCTTTCTGTACAAACTGCAAGTGGACATTTTAAGCGCTAAGGGGCCTGCAGTGGAAAAAGAGATATCTTCAAATAAAAACTAAACAGAAGCATTCTGTGAAACTTCTTCCTGTTCGTTCCATTCAACTAACAGAGTTGAAGACTACTTTTGATTGAGCAGGTCTGAAACACACTTTCTGTAGAAACTGCAAGTTGACACTCCCAGCACTAAGGGGCCAATAGTGGAAAAAGGGATATCTTCAAATAAAAACTACACAGAAGCATTCTGTGAAACTTCTTTCTGTTCTGTGCATTCAACTAACAGAGGTGAAGCTTACTTTTGATTGAGCAGTTCTGAAACACGCTTTCTGTAGAAACTGCAAGTGGACATTTGAAGCGCTAAGGGGCCTGCAGAGGAAACAGGTATATCTTCAAATAAAAACTACACAGAAGCATTCTGTGAAACTTCTTTCTGTTCTGTGCATTCAAGTAACAGAGGTGAAGCTTACTTTTGATTGAGCAGTTCTGAAACAGCCTTTATGTAGAAACTGCAAGTTGACATTCCGAGCGCTAAGGGGCCTATAGTGGAAAAAGGGATATCTTCAAATAAAAACTACACAGAAGCATTCTGTGAAACATCTTTCTGTTCTGTGCTTTCAAACTAACAGAGGTGAAGATTATTTTTGATTGAGCATTTGTGAAACACGGTTTCTGTAGAAACTGCGAGTGGACATTTGAATCGCTAAGGGGCCTGTAGTGGAAAAAGGTATATCTTCAAATAAAAAACTACACAGAAGCATTCTGTGAAACTTCTTTCTGTTCTCTTCATTCAAGTAACAGAGTTGAAGCTTACTTTTGATTGAGCAGTTCTGCAACACTCTTTCTATAGAAACTGCAAGCTGACATTTCGAGGGGTACAGGGCCTATAGTGGAAAAAGGAATATCTTCAAATAAAAACTACACAGAAGCATTCTGTGAAACTTCTGTCTGTTCTTTGCATTCAACTAACAGAGTTGAAGCCTCCTTTTGATTGAGCAGTTCTGAAACACTCTTTCTGTAGAAACAGTAAGAGAACATTCAGAGCACTAAAGGGGCCTGCAGTGGAAAAAGAAATATCTTCAAATGAAAACTACACAGGAGCATCCTGTGAAACTACTTTCTGTTCTGTGCATTCAACTAACAGAATTGAAGCTTACTTTTGATTGAGCTGGTCTGAAACACACTTTCTGTAGAAACTGCAAGTGGACATTCGGAGCGCTTAGGGGCCTATACTGGAAAAAGTAACATATCCAAATGAAAACTACACAGAAGCATTCTATGAAACTTCTTACAGTTCTGTCCATTCAACTAACATAGTAGAAGCTTACTTTTGATTGAGCAGTTCTGAAACACTCTTGCTATAGAAACTGCAAGGTGACATTTCGAGGCCTACACGGCCTACAGTGGAAAAAGGAATATCTTCAAATAAAGACTACACAGAAGCATTCTGTGATACTTCTTTCTGTTTTCTGAATTCAAGTAACAGAGGTGAAGCTTACATATGATTGAGCAGTTCTGAAACATTCTTTCTGTAGAAACTGTAAGAGAACATTCGGAGCGCTAAGGGCCTGTAGTGGAAAAAGGTATATCTTCAAATAAAAACTACACAGAAGCATTCTGTGAAACTTCTTTCTGTTCTGCGCATTCAACAAACAGAGTTGAAGCTTACTTTTGATTGAGCAGTTCTGAAACACTCTTTCTGTTGAAACTGCAAGTTGAGATTCCGAGTGCTAAGAGGCCTATAGTGGAAAAAGGTATATCTTCAAATAAAAACTACAGAGAAGCATTCTGTGAAACATCTTTCTGTTCTGTGCTTTCAACTAACAGAGGTGAAGCTTACTTTTGATTGAGCAGTTGTGAAACACGGTTTCTGTAGAAACTGCAAGTGGACATTTGAAGCGCGAAGGGGCCTGTAGTGCAAAAAGGTGTATCTTCAAATAAAAACTACACAGAAGTATTCTGTGAAACTTCTTTCTGTTCTGTGCATTCAACTAACAGATATGAAGCTTACTTTTGATTGAGGAGTTCTGAAACACTCTTTCTGTAGAAACTGCAAGTTGACATTCCGAGCGCTAAGGGGCCTGCAGTGGAAAAAGGAATATCTTCAAATGAAAACTACACAGAAGCATTCTGTGAAACTTCTTTCTGTTTTCTACATTCAAGTAACAGAGTTGAAGCCTACTTTAGATTGAGCAGTTCTGCAACACTCTTGCTATAGAAACTGCAAGCTGACATTTCGAGGGGTACAGGGCCTATAGTGGAAAATGTAATATCTTCAAATAAAAACTACACAGAAGCATTCTGTGAAACTTCTTTCTGTTCTGTGCATTCAACTAACGGAGTTGAAGTTTCCTTTTCATTGAGCAGTTCTGAAACACTCTTTCTGTAGAAAGTGCAATTTGATATTCCGAGCGCTATGGGTCCTATAGTGGAAAACGTAATATCTCAAAATAAAAACTACACAGAAGCATTGTGTGAAACTTCTTTCTGTTCTGTGCATTCAACTAACAGACTTGAAGCTTACTTTTGATTGAGCAGTTCTGAAACACTCTTTCTATTGAAACCGCAAGCTGACATTTCGAGGGCTGCAGGGCCTATAAGTGGAAAAAGGAATATCTTCAAATAAAAACTACAGAGAAGCATTCTGTGAAACTTCTTTCTGTTCTGTGCATTCAACTAACAAAGGTGAAACTTACTTTTCATTGAGCAGTTGTGAAACACTCTTTCTGTACAAACTGCAAGTTGACATTCCGAGCGCAAAGGGGCCTATAGTGGAAAAAGGGATATCTTCAAATAAAAACTACACAGAAGCATTCTGTGAAACTTCTTTCTGTTCTGTGCATTCAACTAACAGAGTTGAAGCTTCCTTTTCATTGAGCAGTTCTGAAACACTCTTCTGTAGAAAGTGCAATTGATATTCCGAGCGCTATGGGTCCTATAGTGGAAAAGAATATCTCAAAATAAAAATACAAGAAGCATTCTGTGAAACTTCTTCTGTTCTTGCATTCAGCTACAGAGTGAAGCTATTTTGATTGAGCAGTTCTGAAACACTCTTTCTGTAGAAACTGTAAGAGACATTCAGAGCGCTAAGGTGCAGTGGAAAAAGGATATCTTCAAATAAAAACTACACAGAAGCATTCTGTGAAACTTCTTTTGTTCTGTGCATTCAACTAACAGAGGTGAAGCTTACTTTTGATTGAGCAGTTCTGAAACACGCTTTCTGTAGAAACTGCAAGTGGACATTTGAAGCGCTAAGGGGCCTGCAGGGAAACAGGTATATCTTCAAATAAAAACTACACAGAAGCATTCTGTGAAACTTCTTTCTGTTCTGTGCATTCAAGTAACAGAGTGAAGCTTACTTTTGATTGAGCAGTTCTGAAACAGCCTTTATGTAGAAACTGCAAGTTGACATTCCGAGCGCTAAGGGGCCATAGTGGAAAAAGGGATATCTTCAAATAAAAACTACACAGAAGCATTCTGTGAAACTCTTTCTGTTCTGTGCTTTCAACTAACAGAGGTGAAGCTTATTTTGATTGAGCATTTGTGAAACACGTTTCTGTAGAAACTGCGAGTGGACATTTGAATCGCTAAGGGGCCTGTAGTGGAAAAGGTATATCTTCAAATAAAAACTACACAGAAGCATTCTGTGAAACTTCTTTCTGTTCTGTTCATTCAAGTAACAGATGTGAAGCTTACTTTTGATTGAGCAGTTCTGCAACACTCTTTCTATAGAAACTGCAAGCTGACATTTCGAGGGGTACAGGGCCTATAGTGGAAAAAGGAATATCTTCAAATAAAAACTACACAGAAGCATTCTGTGAAACTTCTGTCTGTTCTTTGCATTCAACTAACAGAGTTGAAGCCTCCTTTTGATTGAGCAGTTCTGAAACACTCTTTCTGTAGAAACAGTAAGAGAACATTCAGAGCACTAAAGGGGCCTGCAGTGGAAAAAGAAATATCTTCAAATGAAAACTACACAGGAGCATCCTGTGAAACTTCTTTCTGTTCTGTGCATTCAACTAACAGAATTGAAGCTTACTTTTGATTGAGCTGGTCTGAAACACACTTTCTGTAGAAACTGCAAGTGGACATTCGGAGCGCTTAGGGGCCTATACTGGAAAAAGTAACATATCCAAATGAAAACTACACAGAAGCATTCTATGAAACTTCTTACAGTTCTGTCCATTCAACTAACATAGTAGAAGCTTACTTTTGATTGAGCAGTTCTGAAACACTCTTTCTGTAGAAACTGCAAGTTGACAATCCGAACTCCAAGGGGCCTATAGTGGAAAAAGGGATATCTTCAAATAAGAACTACACAGAAGCATTCTGTGAAACTTCTTTCTGTTCTGTCCATTCAACTAACAAAGGTGAAGCTTACTTTTCATTGAGCAGTTCTGAAACACTCTTTCTGTTGAAACTGCAAGTTGAGATTCCGAGCGCTAAGAGGCCTATAGTGGAAAAAGGTATATCTTCAAATAAAAACTACAGAGAAGCATTCTGTGAAACATCTTTCTGTTCTGTGCTTTCAACTAACAGAGGTGAAGCTTACTTTTGATTGAGCAGTTGTGAAACACGGTTTCTGTAGAAACTGCAAGTGGACATTTGAAGCGCGAAGGGGCCTGTAGTGCAAAAAGGTGTATCTTCAAATAAAAACTACACAGAAGTATTCTGTGAAACTTCTTTCTGTTCTGTGCATTCAACTAACAAAGTGAAGCTTACTTTTGATTGAGCAGTTCTGAAACACTCTTTCTGTAGAAACTGCAAGTTGACATTCCGAGCGCTAAGGGGCCTATAGTGGAAAAAGGGATATCTTCAAATAAAAACTACACAGAAGCATTCTGTGAAACTTCTTTCTGTTCTGTGCATTCAACTAACAGATATGAAGCTTACTTTTGATTGAGGAGTTCTGAAACACTCTTGCTATAGAAACTGCAAGGTGACATTTCGAGGCCTACACGGCCACAGTGGAAAAAGGAATATCTTCAAATAAAGACTACGCAGAAGCATTCTGTGATACTTCTTTCTGTTCTGTGAATTCAAGTAACAGAGGTGAAGCTTACCTCTGATTGAGCAGTTCTGAAACATTCTTTCTGTAGAAACTGTAAGAGAACATTCGGAGCGCTAAGGGGCCTGTAGTGGAAAAAGGCATATCTTCAAATAAAAACTACACAGAAGCATTCTGTGAAACTTCTTTCTGTTCTGCGCATTCAACAAACAGAGTTGAAGCTTACTTTTGATTGAGCAGTTCTGAAACACTCTTTCTGTTGAAACTGCAAGTTGAGATTCCGAGCGCTAAGAGGCCTATAGTGGAAAAAGGTATATCTTCAAATAAAAACTACAGAGAAGCATTCTGTGAAACATCTTTCTGTTCTGTGCTTTCAACTAACAGAGGTGAAGCTTACTTTTGATTGAGCAGTTGTGAAACACGGTTTCTGTAGAAACTGCAAGTGGACATTTGAAGCGCGAAGGGGCCTGTAGTGCAAAAAGGTGTATCTTCAAATAAAAACTACACAGAAGTATTCTGTGAAACTTCTTTCTGTTCTGTGCATTCAACTAACAAAGTGAAGCTTACTTTTGATTGAGCAGTTCTGAAACACTCTTTCTGTAGAAACTGCAAGTTGACATTCCGAGCGCTAAGGGGCCTATAGTGGAAAAAGGGATATCTTCAAATAAAAACTACACAGAAGCATTCTGTGAAACTTCTTTCTGTTCTGTGCATTCAACTAACAGATATGAAGCGTACTTTTGATTGAGGAGTTCTGAAACACTCTTCTGTAGAAACTGTAAGAGAACATTCAGAGGCTAAGGGCCTGCAGTGGAAAAAGGAATATCTTCAAATAAAAACTACACAGAAGCATTCTGTTAAATTTCTTTCTGTTTTCTACATTCAAGTAACAGAGTTGAAGCCTACTTTTGATTGAGCAGTTCTGCAACACTCTTGCTATAGAAACTGCAAGCTGACATTTCGAGGGGTACAGGGCCTATAGTGGAAAAAGTAATATCTTCAAATAAAAACTACACAGAAGCATTCTGTGAAACTTCTTTCTGTTCTGTGCATTCAACTAACAGAGTTGAAGCTTCCTTTTCATTGAGCAGTTCTGAAACACTCTTTCTGTAGAAAGTGCAATTTGATATTCCGAGCGCTATGGGTCCTATAGTGGAAAATGAAATATCTCAAAATAAAAACTACACAGAAGCATTCTGTGAAACTTCTTTCTGTTCTGTGCATTCAGCTTACAGAGTTGAAGCTTATTTTTGATTGAGCAGTTCTGAAACACTCTTTCTGTAGAAACTGTAAGAGAACATTCAGAGCGCTAAGGGGCCTGCAGTGGAAAAAGGAATATCTTCAAATGAAAACTACACAGAAGCATCCTGTGAAACTTCTTTGTGTTCTGTGTATTCAACTAACAGAGGTGAAGCTTAGTTTTGATTGAGCAGTTCTGAAACACTCTTTCTGTACAAACTGCAAGTGGACATTTGAAGCGCTAAGGGGCCTGCAGTGGAAAAAGAGATATCTTCAAATAAAAACTAAACAGAAGCATTCTGTGAAACTTCTTTCTGTTCGTTCCATTCAACTAACAGAGTTGAAGACTACTTTTGATTGAGCAGGTCTGAAACACACTTTCTGTAGAAACTGCAAGTTGACACTCCAGCACTAAGGGGCCAATAGTGGAAAAAGGGATATCTTCAAATAAAAACTACACAGAAGCATTCTGTGAAACTTCTTTCTGTTCTGTGCATTCAACTAACAGAGGTGAAGCTTACTTTTGATTGAGCAGTTCTGAAACACGCTTTCTGTAGAAACTGCAAGTGGACATTTGAAGCGCTAAGGGGCCTGCAGAGGAAACAGGTATATCTTCAAATAAAAACTACACAGAAGCATTCTGTGAAACTTCTTTCTGTTCTGTGCATTCAAGTAACAGAGGTGAAGCTTACTTTTGATTGAGCAGTTCTGAAACAGCCTTTATGTAGAAACTGCAAGTTGACATTCCGAGCGCTAAGGGGCCTATAGTGGAAAAAGGATATCTTCAAATAAAAACTACACAGAAGCATTCTGTGAAACATCTTTCTGTTCTGTGCTTTCAACTAACAGAGGTGAAGCTTATTTTTGATTGAGCATTTGTGAAACACGGTTTCTGTAGAAACTGCGAGTGGACATTTGAATCGCTAAGGGGCCTGTAGTGGAAAAAGGTATATCTTCAAATAAAAACTACACAGAAGCATTCTGTGAAACTTCTTTCTGTTCTCTTCATTCAAGTAACAGAGTTGAAGCTTACTTTTGATTGAGCAGTTCTGCAACACTCTTTCTATAGAAACTGCAAGCTGACATTTCGAGGGGTACAGGGCCTATAGTGGAAAAAGGAATATCTTCAAATAAAAACTACACAGAAGCATTCTGTGAAACTTCTGTCTGTTCTTTGCATTCAACTAACAGAGTTGAAGCCTCCTTTTGATTGAGCAGTTCTGAAACACTCTTTCTGTAGAAACAGTAAGAGAACATTCAGAGCACTAAAGGGGCCTGCAGTGGAAAAAGAAATATCTTCAAATGAAAACTACACAGGAGCATCCTGTGAAACTCTTTCTGTTCTGTGCATTCAACTAACAGAATTGAAGCTTACTTTTGATTGAGCTGGTCTGAAACACACTTTCTGTAGAAACTGCAAGTGGACATTCGGAGCGCTTAGGGGCCTATACTGGAAAAAGTAACATATCCAAATGAAAACTACACAGAAGCATTCTATGAAACTTCTTACAGTTCTGTCCATTCAACTAACATAGTAGAAGCTTACTTTTGATTGAGCAGTTCTGAAACACTCTTGCTATAGAAACTGCAAGGTGACATTTCGAGGCCTACACGGCCTACAGTGGAAAAAGGAATATCTTCAAATAAAGACTACGCAGAAGCATTCTGTGATACTTCTTTCTGTTCTGTGAATTCAAGTAACAGAGGTGAAGCTTACCTCTGATTGAGCAGTTCTGAAACATTCTTTCTGTAGAAACTGTAAGAGAACATTCGGAGCGCTAAGGGGCCTGTAGTGGAAAAAGGCATATCTTCAAATAAAAACTACACAGAAGCATTCTGTGAAACTTCTTTCTGTTCTGCGCATTCAACAAACAGAGTTGAAGCTTACTTTTGATTGAGCAGTTCTGAAACACTCTTTCTGTTGAAACTGCAAGTTGAGATTCCGAGCGCTAAGAGGCCTATAGTGGAAAAAGGTATATCTTCAAATAAAAACTACACAGAAGCATTCTGTGAAACATCTTTCTGTTCTGTGCTTTCAACTAACAGAGGTGAAGCTTACTTTTGATTGAGCAGTTGTGAAACACGGTTTCTGTAGAAACTGCAAGTGGACATTTGAAGCGCGAAGGGGCCTGTAGTGCAAAAAGGTGTATCTTCAAATAAAAACTACACAGAAGTATTCTGTGAAACTTCTTTCTGTTCTGTGCATTCAACTAACAAATGAAGCTTACTTTTGATTGAGGAGTTCTGAAACACTCTTTCTGTAGAAACTGCAAGTTGACATTCCGAGCGCTAAGGGGCCTCAGTGGAAAAAGGATATCTTCAAATAAAACTACACAGAAGCATTCTGTGAAACTTCTTTCTGTTTTCTACATTCAAGTAACAGAGTTGAAGCCTACTTTGATTGAGCAGTTCTGCAACACTCTTGCTATAGAAACTGCAAGCTGACATTTCGAGGGGTACAGGGCCTATAGTGGAAAAGTAATATCTTCAAATAAAAACTACACAGAAGCATTCTGTGAAACTTCTTTCTGTTCTGTGCATTCAACTAACGGAGTTGAAGTTTCCTTTTCATTGAGCAGTTCTGAAACACTCTTTCTGTAGAAAGTGCAATTTGATATTCCGAGCGCTATGGGTCCTATAGTGGAAAACGTAATATCTCAAAATAAAAACTACACAGAAGCATTGTGTGAAACTTCTTTCTGTTCTGTGCATTCAACTAACAGACTTGAAGCTTACTTTTGATTGAGCAGTTCTGAAACACTCTTTCTATTGAAACCGCAAGCTGACATTTCGAGGGCTACAGGGCCTATAAGTGGAAAAAGGAATATCTTCAAATAAAAACTACAGAGAAGCATTCTGTGAAACTTCTTTCTGTTCTGTGCATTCAACTAACAAAGGTGAAACTTACTTTTCATTGAGCAGTTCTGAAACACTCTTTCTGTAGAAACTGCAAGTTGACATTCCGAGCGCAAAGGGGCCTATAGTGGAAAAAGGGATATCTTCAAATAAAAACTACACAGAAGCATTCTGTGAAACTTCTTTCTGTTCTGTGCATTCAACTAACAGAGTTGAAGCTTCCTTTTCATTGAGCAGTTCTGAAACACTCTTTCTGTAGAAAGTGCAATTTGATATTCCGAGCGCTATGGGTCCTATAGTGGAAAATGAAATATCTCAAAATAAAAACTACACAGAAGCATTCTGTGAAACTTCTTTCTGTTCTGTGCATTCAGCTTACAGAGTTGAAGCTTATTTTTGATTGAGCAGTTCTGAAACACTCTTTCTGTAGAAACTGTAAGAGAACATTCAGAGCGCTAAGGGGCCTGCAGTGGAAAAAGGAATATCTTCAAATGAAAACTACACAGAAGCATCCTGTGAAACTTCTTTGTGTTCTGTGTATTCAACTAACAGAGGTGAAGCTTAGTTTTGATTGAGCAGTTCTGAAACACTCTTTCTGTACAAACTGCAAGTGGACATTTGAAGCGCTAAGGGGCCTGCAGTGGAAAAGAGATATCTTCAAATAAAAACTAAACAGAAGCATTCTGTGAAACTTCTTTCTGTTCGTTCCATTCAACTAACAGAGTTGAAGACTACTTTTGATTGAGCAGGTCTGAAACACCCTTTCTGTAGAAACTGCAAGTTGACATTCCGAGCACTAAGGGGCCAATAGTGGAAAAAGGGATATCTTCAAATAAAAACTACACAGAAGCATTCTGTGAAACTTCTTTCTGTTCTGTGCATTCAACTAACAGAGGTGAAGCTTACTTTTGATTGAGAAGTTCTGAAACACGCTTTCTGTAGAAACTGCAAGTGGACATTTGAATCGCTAACGGGCCTGCAGAGGAAACAGGTATATCTTCAAATAAAAACTACACAGAAGCATTCTGTGAAACTTCTTTCTGTTCTGTGCATTCAACTAACAGAGTTGAAGCCTCCTTTTGATTGAGCAGTTCTGAAACACTCTTTCTGTAGAAACAGTAAGAGAACATTCAGAGCACTAAAGGGGCCTGCAGTGGAAAAAGAAATATCTTCAAATGAAAACTACACAGGAGCATCCTGTGAAACTTCTTTCTGTTCTGTGCATTCAACTAACAGAATTGAAGCTTACTTTTGATTGAGCTGGTCTGAAACACACTTTCTGTAGAAACTGCAAGTGGACATTCGGAGCGCTTAGGGGCCTATACTGGAAAAAGTAACATATCCAAATGAAAACTACACAGAAGCATTCTATGAAACTTCTTACAGTTCTGTCCATTCAACTAACATAGTAGAAGCTTACTTTTGATTGAGCAGTTCTGAAACACTCTTTCTGTAGAAACTGCAAGTTGACAATCCGAACTCCAAGGGGCCTATAGTGGAAAAAGGGATATCTTCAAATAAGAACTACACAGAAGCATTCTGTGAAACTTCTTTCTGTTCTGTCCATTCAACTAACAAAGGTGAAGCTTACTTTTCATTGAGCAGTTCTGAAACACTCTTTCTGTTGAAACTGCAAGTTGAGATTCCGAGCGCTAAGAGGCCTATAGTGGAAAAAGGTATATCTTCAAATAAAAACTACACAGAAGCATTCTGTGAAACATCTTTCTGTTCTGTGCTTTCAACTAACAGAGGTGAAGCTTACTTTTGATTGAGCAGTTGTGAAACACGGTTTCTGTAGAAACTGCAAGTGGACATTTGAAGCGCTAAGGGGCCTGTAGTGCAAAAAGGTGTATCTTCAAATAAAAACTACACAGAAGTATTCTGTGAAACTTCTTTCTGTTCTGTGCATTCAACTAACAAAGTGAAGCTTACTTTTGATTGAGCAGTTCTGAAACACTCTTTCTGTAGAAACTGCAAGTTGACATTCCGAGCGCTAAGGGGCCTATAGTGGAAAAAGGGATATCTTCAAATAAAAACTACACAGAAGCATTCTGTGAAACTTCTTTCTGTTCTGTGCATTCAACTAACAGATATGAAGCTTACTTTTGATTGAGGAGTTCTGAAACACTCTTGCTATAGAAACTGCAAGGTGACATTTCGAGGCCTACACGGCCTACAGTGGAAAAGGAATATCTTCAAATAAAAACTACCCAGAAGCATTCTGTGATACTTCTTTCTGTTCTGTGAATTCAAGTAACAGAGGTGAAGCTTACCTCTGATTGAGCAGTTCTGAAACATTCTTTCTGTAGAAACTGTAAGAGAACATTCGGAGCGCTAAGGGGCCTGTAGTGGAAAAAGGCATATCTTCAAATAAAAACTACACAGAAGCATTCTGTGAAACTTCTTTCTGTTCTGCGCATTCAACAAACAGAGTTGAAGCTTACTTTTGATTGAGCAGTTCTGAAACACTCTTTCTGTTGAAACTGCAAGTTGAGATTCCGAGCGCTAAGAGGCCTATAGTGGAAAAAGGTATATCTTCAAATAAAAACTACACAGAAGCATTCTGTGAAACTTCTTTCTGTTCTGTGCTTTCAACTAACAGAGGTGAAGCTTACTTTTGATTGAGCAGTTGTGAAACACGGTTTCTGTAGAAACTGCAAGTGGACATTTGAAGCGCGAAGGGGCCTGTAGTGCAAAAAGGTGTATCTTCAAATAAAAACTACACAGAAGTATTCTGTGAAACTTCTTTCTGTTCTGTGCATTCAACTAACAAAGTGAAGCTTACTTTTGATTGAGCAGTTCTGAAACACTCTTTCTGTAGAAACTGCAAGTTGACATTCCGAGCGCTAAGGGGCCCTATAGTGGAAAAAGGAGATATCTTCAAATAAAAACTACACAGAAGAGAAGCATTCTGTAAATTCTTTCTGTTTTCTACATTCAAGTAACAGAGTTGAAGCCTACTTTTGATTGAGCAGTTCTGCAACACTCTTGCTATAGAAACTGCAAGCTGACATTTCGAGGGGTACAGGGCCTATAGTGGAAAAAGTAATATCTTCAAATAAAAACTACACAGAAGCATTCTGTGAAACTTCTTTCTGTTCTGTGCATTCAACTAACGGAGTTGAAGTTTCCTTTTCATTGAGCAGTTCTGAAACACTCTTTCTGTAGAAAGTGCAATTTGATATTCCGAGCGCTATGGGTCCTATAGTGGAAAACGTAATATCTCAAAATAAAAACTACACAGAAGCATTGTGTGAAACTTCTTTCTGTTCTGTGCATTCAACTAACAGAGTTGAAGCTTACTTTTGATTGAGCAGTTCTGAAACACTCTTTCTATTGAAACCGCAAGCTGACATTTCGAGGGCTACAGGGCCTATAAGTGGAAAAAGGAATATCTTCAAATAAAAACTACAGAGAAGCATTCTGTGAAACTTCTTTCTGTTCTGTGCATTCAACTAACAAAGGTGAAACTTACTTTTCATTGAGCAGTTCTGAAACACTCTTTCTGTAGAAACTGCAAGTTGACATTCCGAGCGCAAAGGGGCCTATAGTGGAAAAAGGGATATCTTCAAATAAAAACTACACAGAAGCATTCTGTGAAACTTCTTTCTGTTCTGTGCATTCAACTAACAGAGTTGAAGCTTCCTTTTCATTGAGCAGTTCTGAAACACTCTTTCTGTAGAAAGTGCAATTTGATATTCCGAGCGCTATGGGTCCTATAGTGGAAAATGAAATATCTCAAAATAAAAACTACACAGAAGCATTCTGTGAAACTTCTTTCTGTTCTGTGCATTCAACTAACAGAGTTGAAGCTTACTTTTGATTGAGCAGTTCTGAAACACTCTTTCTGTAGAAACTGCAAGAGACATTCGAGCGCTAAGGGGCCTGCAGTGGAAAAAGGAATATCTTCAAATGAAAACTACACAGAAGCATCCTGTGAAACTTCTTTGTGTTCTGTGTATTCAACTAACAGAGGTGAAGCTTACTTTTGATTGAGCAGTTCTGAAACACGCTTTCTGTAGAAACTGCAAGTGGACATTTGAAGCGCTAAGGGCCTGCAGGGAAAAGGTATATCTTCAAATAAAAACTACACAGAAGCATTCTGTGAAACTTCTTTCTGTTCTGTGCATTCAAGTAACAGAGGTGAAGCTTACTTTTGATTGAGCAGTTCTGAAACAGCCTTATGTAGAAACTGCAAGTTGACATTCCGAGCGCTAAGGGGCCTATAGTGGAAAAAGGTATATCTTCAAATAAAAACTACACAGAAGCATTCTGTGAAACATCTTTCTGTTCTGTGCTTTCAACTAACAGAGGTGAAGCTTATTTTTGATTGAGCATTTGTGAAACACGGTTTCTGTAGAAACTGCGAGTGGACATTTGAATCGCTAAGGGGCCTGTAGTGGAAAAAGGTATATCTTCAAATTAAAACTACACAGAAGCATTCTGTGAAACTTCTTTCTGTTCTCTTCATTCAAGTAACAGAGTTGAAGCTTACTTTTGATTGAGCAGTTCTGCAACACTCTTTCTATAGAAACTGCAAGCTGACATTCGAGGGGTACAGGGCCTATAGTGGAAAAAGGAATATCTTCAAATAAAACTACACAGAAGCATTCTGTGAAACTTCTTTCTGTTCTTTGCATTCAACTAACAGAGTTGAAGCCTCCTTTTGATTGAGCAGTTCTGAAACACTCTTTCTGTAGAAACAGTAAGAGAACATTCAGAGCACTAAAGGGGCCTGCAGTGGGAAAAAGAAATATCTTCAAATGAAAACTACACAGGAGCATCCTGTGAAACTTCTTTCTGTTCTGTGCATTCAACTAACAGAATTGAAGCTTACTTTTGATTGAGCTGGTCTGAAACACACTTTCTGTAGAAACTGCAAGTGGACATTCGGAGCGCTTAGGGGCCTATACTGGAAAAAGTAACATATCCAAATGAAAACTACACAGAAGCATTCTATGAAACTTCTTACAGTTCTGTCCATTCAACTAACATAGTAGAAGCTTACTTTTGATTGAGCAGTTCTGAAACACTCTTTCTGTAGAAACTGCAAGTTGACAATCCGAACTCCAAGGGGCCTATAGTGGAAAAAGGGATATCTTCAAATAAAACTACAAGAAGCATTCTGTGAAACTTCTTCTGTTCTGTCCATTCAACTAACAAGTTGAAGCTTACTTTTATTGAGCATTCTGAAACACCTGCTATAGAAACTGCAAGTGACATTTCAGGGTACAGGCCTATAGTGGAAAAAGGAATATCTTCAAATAAAGACTACGCAGAAGCATTCTGTGAACTTCTTTCTGTTCTGTGATTCAAGTAACAGAGGGTGAAGCTTACCTCTGATTGAGCATTCTGAAACATTCTTTTCTGTAGAAACTTAAGAGAACATTTCGGAGCGCTAAGGGGCCTGTAGTGGAAAAAGGCATATCTTCAAATAAAAAAACTACACAGAAGCATTCTGTGAAACTTCTTTCTGTTCTGGCGCATTCAACAAACAGAGTTGAAGCTTACTTTTGATTGAGCAGTTCTGAAACACTCTTTTCTGTTGAAACTGCAAGTTGAGATTCGAGCGCTAAGAGGCCTATAGGTGGAAAAAGGTATATCTTCAAATAAAAACTACACAGAAAGCATTCTGTGAAACATCTTTCTGTTCTGTGCTTTCACTAACAGATGGTGAAGCTTTCTTTTTGATTGAGCAGTTGTGAAACACGGTTTCTGTAGAAACTGCAAGTGGACATTTGAAGCGCGAAGGGGCCTGTAGTGCAAAAAGGTGTATCTTCAAATAAAAACTACACAGAAGTATTCTGTGAAACTTCTTTCTGTTCTGTGCATTCAACTAACAAAGTGAAGCTTACTTTTGATTGAGCAGTTCTGAACACTCTTTCTTAGAAACTGCAAGTTGACATTCCGAGCGCTAAGGGGCCTATAGTGGAAAAAGGGATATCTTCAAATAAAAACTACACAAGAAGCATTCTGTGGAACTTTCTTTCTGTTTTCTAGTCATTCATCAAGTTAAACATCTTCTGAGCTTGAAGCGCTTCCTAGCTGTCTTGCAGGAGTTCTGAAAAAGGCAGTTCTTGCAACACTTCTGTGCTCATTCGTCTAGGAAACTAGCAGAGTTGAACACTTTTCAGGCGCTGAATGACACGAACAGGGCCTATAGTGGAAAAAGTAATATCTTCAAATAAAAACTACACAGAAGCATTCTGTGAAACTTTTTTCTGTTCTGTGCATTCAACTAACGGAGTTGAAGTTTCCTTTTCATTGAGCAGTTCTGAAACACTCTTTCTGTAGAAAGTGCAATTTGAAATTCCGAGCGCTATGGTCCTATAGTGGAAAACGTAATATCTCAAAATAAAAACTACACAGAAGCATTGTGTGAAACTTCTTTCTGTTCTGTGCATTCAACTAACAGACTTGAAGCTTACTTTTGATTGAGCAGTTCTGAAACACTCTTTCTATAGAAACTGCAAGCTGACATTTCGAGGGCTACAGGGCCTATAGTGGAAAAAGGAATATCTTCAAATAAAAACTACAGAGAAGCATTCTGTGAAACTTCTTTCTGTTCTGTGCATTCAACTAACAAAGGTGAAACTTACTTTTCATTGAGCAGTTCTGAAACACTCTTTCTGTAGAAACTGCAAGTTGACATTCCGAGCGCAAAGGGGCCTATAGTGGAAAAAGGGATATCTTCAAATAAAAACTACACAGAAGCATTCTGTGAAACTTCTTTCTGTTCTGTGCATTCAACTAACAGAGTTGAAGCTTCCTTTTCATTGAGCAGTTCTGAAACACTCTTTCTGTAGAAAGTGCAATTTGATATTCCGAGCGCTATGGGTCCTATAGTGGAAAACGTAATATCTCAAAATAAAAACTACACAGAAGCATTGTGTGAAACTTCTTTCTGTTCTGTGCATTCAACTAACAGATGAAGCTTACTTTTGATTGAGCAGTTCTGAAACACTCTTTCTGTAGAAACTGCAATTGACATTTCGAGCGCTAAGGGCCTAAGTGGAAAAAGGATATCTTCAAATAAAAACTACACAGAAGCATTCTGTGAAACTTCTTTCTGTTCTGTGCATTCAACTAACATAGGTGAAGCTTACTTTTGATTGAGCAGTTCTGAAACACTCTTTCTGTAGAAACTGCAAGTTGACATTCCGAGCGCTAAGGGGCCTATAGTGGAAAAAGGGATATCTTCAAATAAAAACTACACAGAAGCATTCTGTGAAACTTCTTTCTGTTCTGTGCATTCAACTAACAGAGGTGAAGCTTACTTTTGATTGAGCAGTTCTGAAACACGCTTTCTGTAGAAACTGCAAGTGGACATTTGAGCGCTAAGGGGCCTGCAGAAAAGGTATATCTTCAAATAAAAACTACACAGAAGCATTCTGTGAAACTTCTTTCTGTTCTGTGCATTCAACTAACAGAGGTGAAGCTTACTTTTGATTGAGCAGTTCTGAAACACTCTTTCTGTAGAAACTGCAAGTTGACATTCCGAGCGCTAAGGGGCCTATAGTGGAAAAAGGGATATCTTCAAATAAAAACTACACAGAAGCATTCTGTGAAACTTCTTTCTGTTCTGTGCATTCAACTAACAGAGAGTGAAGCTTACTTTTGATTGAGCAGTTGTGAAACACTTTCTGTAGAAACTGCGAGTGACATTTGAATCGCTAAGGGGCCTGTAGTGGAAAAAGGTATATCTTCAAATAAAAACTACACAGAAGCATTCTGTGAAACTTCTTTCTGTTCTCTTCATTCAAGTAACAGAGTTGAAGCTTACTTTTGATTGAGCAGTTCTGAAACACTCTTTCTAGAAACTGCAAGCTGACATTTCGAGGTACAGGGCCTATAGTGGAAAAAGGATATCTTCAAATAAAAACTACACAGAAGCATTCTGTGAAACTTCTTTCTGTTCTTGCATTCAACTAACAGAGTTGAAGCTCCTTTTGATTGAGCAGTTCTGAAACACTCTTTCTGTAGAAACAGTAAGAGACATTCGAGCGCTAAGGGCCTGCAGTGGAAAAAGAAATATCTTCAAATAAAAACTACACAGAAGCATTCTGTGAAACTTCTTTCTGTTCTGTGCATTCAACTAACAAGATTGAAGCTTACTTTTGATTGAGAGCTTCTGAAACACACTTTCTGTAGAAACTGCAAGTGGACATTCGAGCGCTAGGGGCCTATAGTGGAAAAAGGAATATCTTCAAATGAAAACTACACAGAAGCATTCTGTGAAACTTCTTCAGTTCTGTCCATTCAACTAACAAGTGAAGCTTACTTTTGATTGAGCAGTTCTGAAACACTCTTTCTGTAGAAACTGCAAGTTGACATTCCGAAGCCAAGGGCCTATAGTGGAAAAAGGATATCTTCAAATAAAAACTACACAGAAGCATTCTGTGAAACTCTTTCTGTTCTGTCCATTCAACTAACAAGGTGAAGCTTACTTTTGATTGAGCAGTTCTGAAACACTCTTTCTGTAGAAACTGCAAGTTGACATTCCGAGCGCTAAGGGCCTATAGTGGAAAAAGGACATCTTCAAATAAAAACTACACAGAAGCATTCTGTGAAACTTCTTTCTGTTCTGTGCATTCAACTAACAGAGGTGAAGCTTACTTTTGATTGAGCAGTTCTGAAACACGCTTTCTGTAGAAACTGCAAGTGGACATTTGAAGCGCTAAGGGGCCTGTAGTGGAAAAAGGGATATCTTCAAATAAAAACTACACAGAAGCATTCTGTGAAACTTCTTTCTGTTCTGTGCATTCAACTAACAGAGTGAAGCTTACTTTTGATTGAGCAGTTCTGAAACACTCTTTCTGTAGAAACTGCAAGTTGACATTCGAGCGCTAAGGGGCCTATAGTGGAAAAAGGGATATCTTCAAATAAAAACTACACAGAAGCATTCTGTGAAACTTCTTTCTGTTCTGTGCATTCAACTAACAGAGTGAAGCTTACTTTTGATTGAGCAGTCTGAAACACTTTCTGTAGAAACTGCAAGTGACATTTGAGCGCTAAGGGGCCTGTAGTGGAAAAAGGAATATCTTCAAATAAAAACTACACAGAAGCATTCTGTGAAACTTCTTTCTGTTCTGTCATTCAACTAACAGAGTGAAGCTTACTTTTGATTGAGCAGTTCTGAAACACTCTTTCTGTAGAAACTGCAAGGACATTCGAGAGCTAAGGGCCTATAGTGGAAAAAGGATATCTTCAAATAAAAACTACACAGAAGCATTCTGTGAAACTTCTTTCTGTTCTGTGCATTCAACTAACAGAGTTGAAGCTTACTTTTGATTGAGCAGTTCTGAAACACTCTTTCTGTAGAAACAGTGAGACATTCGAGCGCTAAGGGCCAGTGGAAAAAAATATCTTCAAATAAAACTACACAGAAGCATTCTGTGAAACTTCTTTCTGTTCTGTGCATTCAACTAACAGATTGAAGCTTACTTTTGATTGAGCAGTTCTGAAACACACTTTCTGTAGAAACTGCAAGTGACATTCGAGCGCTAAGGGGCCTATAGTGGAAAAAAAATATCTTCAAATAAAAACTACACAGAAGCATTCTGTGAAACTTCTTTCTGTTCTGTGCATTCAACTAACAAGTGAAGCTTACTTTTGATTGAGCAGTTCTGAAACACTCTTTCTGTAGAAACTGCAAGTTGACATTCCGAGCGCTAAGGGGCCTATAGTGGAAAAAGGGATATCTTCAAATAAAAACTACACAGAAGCATTCTGTGAAACTTCTTTCTGTTCTGTGGATTCAACTAACAGTGAAGCTTACTTTTGATTGAGCAGTTCTGAAACACTCTTCTATAGAAACTGCAAGTGACATTTCGAGGCTACACGCCTACAGTGGAAAAGGAATTCTTCAAAAAACTACGCAGAAGCATTCTGTAACTTCTTTCTTTCTGTGAATTCAAGTAACAGAGGTGAAGCTTACCTCTGATTGAGCAGTTCTGAAACATTTTTTCTGTAAACTTAAGAGAACATTCGAAGGCGCTAAGGGCCTGTAGTGGAAAAAAGGCATATCTTCAAATAAAAACTACACAGAAGCATTCTGTGAAACTTCTTTTGTTCTTGCGCATTCAACAAACAGAGTTGAAGCTTACTTTTGATTGAGCAGTTCTGAAACACTCTTTCTGTTGAAACTGCAAGTTGAGATTCCGAGCGCTAAGAGGCCTATAGTGGAAAAAAGGTATATCTTCAAATAAAAACTACACAGAAGCATTCTGTGAAACATCTTTCTGTTTCTGTGCTTTCAACTACAGAGGTGAAGCTTACTTTTGATTGAGCAGTTGTGAAACACGGTTTCTGTAGAAACTGCAAGTGGACATTTGAAGCGCGAAGGGGCCTGTAGTGCAAAAAGGTGTATCTTCAAATAAAAACTACACAGAAGTATTCTTGTGAAACTTCTTTCTGTTCTGTGCATTCAACTAACAAAGTGAAGCTTACTTTTGATTGAGCAGTTCTGAAACACTCTTTCTGTAGAAACTGCAAGTTGACATTACGAGCGCTAAAGGGCCTATAATGGGAAAAAGGATATCTTCAAATAAAAACTACAAAGAAGCATTCTGTGAAACTTCTTTCTGTTTTCTACATTCAAGTAACAGAGTTGAAGCCTACTTTTGATTGAGCAGTTCTGCAACACTCTTGCTATAGAAACTGCAAGCTGACATTTCGAGGGGTACAGGGCCTATAGTGGAAAAAGTAATATCTTCAAATAAAAACTACACAGAAGCATTCTGTGAAACTTCTTTCTGTTCTGTGCATTCAACTAACGGAGTTGAAGTTTCCTTTTCATTGAGCAGTTCTGAAACACTCTTTCTGTAGAAAGTGCAATTTGATATTCCGAGCGCTATGGGTCCTATAGTGGAAAACGTAATATCTCAAAATAAAAACTACACAGAAGCATTGTGTGAAACTTCTTTCTGTTCTGTGCATTCAACTAACAGACTTGAAGCTTACTTTTGATTGAGCAGTTCTGAAACACTCTTTCTATTGAAACCGCAAGCTGACATTTCGAGGGCTACAGGGCCTATAAGTGGAAAAAGGAATATCTTCAAATAAAAACTACAGAGAAGCATTCTGTGAAACTTCTTTCTGTTCTGTGCATTCAACTAACAAAGGTGAAACTTACTTTTCATTGAGCAGTTCTGAAACACTCTTTCTGTAGAAACTGCAAGTTGACATTCCGAGCGCAAAGGGGCCTATAGTGGAAAAAGGGATATCTTCAAATAAAAACTACACAGAAGCATTCTGTGAAACTTCTTTCTGTTCTGTGCATTCAACTAACAGAGTTGAAGCTTCCTTTTCATTGAGCAGTTCTGAAACACTCTTTCTGTAGAAAGTGCAATTTGATATTCCGAGCGCTATGGGTCCTATAGTGGAAAATGAAATATCTCAAAATAAAAACTACACAGAAGCATTCTGTGAAACTTCTTTCTGTTCTGTGCATTCAGCTTACAGAGTTGAAGCTTATTTTTGATTGAGCAGTTCTGAAACACTCTTTCTGTAGAAACTGTAAGAGAACATTCAGAGCGCTAAGGGGCCTGCAGTGGAAAAAGGAATATCTTCAAATGAAAACTACACAGAAGCATCCTGTGAAACTTCTTTGTGTTCTGTGTATTCAACTAACAGAGGTGAAGCTTAGTTTTGATTGAGCAGTTCTGAAACACTCTTTCTGTACAAACTGCAAGTGGACATTTGAAGCGCTAAGGGGCCTGCAGTGGAAAAAGAGATATCTTCAAATAAAAACTAAACAGAAGCATTCTGTGAAACTTCTTTCTGTTCGTTCCATTCAACTAACAGAGTTGAAGACTACTTTTGATTGAGCAGGTCTGAAACACACTTTCTGTAGAAACTGCAAGTTGACACTCCGAGCACTAAGGGGCCAATAGTGGAAAAAGGGATATCTTCAAATAAAAACTACACAGAAGCATTCTGTGAAACTTCTTTCTGTTCTGTGCATTCAACTAACAGAGGTGAAGCTTACTTTTGATTGAGCAGTTCTGAAACACGCTTTCTGTAGAAACTGCAAGTGGACATTTGAAGCGCTAAGGGGCCTGCAGAGGAAACAGGTATATCTTCAAATAAAAACTACACAGAAGCATTCTGTGAAACTTCTTTCTGTTCTGTGCATTCAAGTAACAGAGGTGAAGCTTACTTTTGATTGAGCAGTTCTGAAACAGCCTTTATGTAGAAACTGCAAGTTGACATTCCGAGCGCTAAGGGGCCTATAGTGGAAAAAGGGATATCTTCAAATAAAAACTACACAGAAGCATTCTGTGAAACATCTTTCTGTTCTGTGCTTTCAACTAACAGAGGTGAAGCTTATTTTTGATTGAGCATTTGTGAAACACGGTTTCTGTAGAAACTGCGAGTGGACATTTGAATCGCTAAGGGGCCTGTAGTGGAAAAAGGTATATCTTCAAATAAAAACTACACAGAAGCATTCTGTGAAACTTCTTTCTGTTCTCTTCATTCAAGTAACAGAGTTGAAGCTTACTTTTGATTGAGCAGTTCTGCAACACTCTTTCTATAGAAACTGCAAGCTGACATTTCGAGGGGTACAGGGCCTATAGTGGAAAAAGGAATATCTTCAAATAAAAACTACACAGAAGCATTCTGTGAAACTTCTGTCTGTTCTTTGCATTCAACTAACAGAGTTGAAGCCTCCTTTTGATTGAGCAGTTCTGAAACACTCTTTCTGTAGAAACAGTAAGAGAACATTCAGAGCACTAAAGGGGCCTGCAGTGGAAAAAGAAATATCTTCAAATGAAAACTACACAGGAGCATCCTGTGAAACTTCTTTCTGTTCTGTGCATTCAACTAACAGAATTGAAGCTTACTTTTGATTGAGCTGGTCTGAAACACACTTTCTGTAGAAACTGCAAGTGGACATTCGGAGCGCTTAGGGGCCTATACTGGAAAAAGTAACATATCCAAATGAAAACTACACAGAAGCATTCTATGAAACTTCTTACAGTTCTGTCCATTCAACTAACATAGTAGAAGCTTACTTTTGATTGAGCAGTTCTGAAACACTCTTTCTGTAGAAACTGCAAGTTGACAATCCGAACTCCAAGGGGCCTATAGTGGAAAAAGGGATATCTTCAAATAAGAACTACACAGAAGCATTCTGTGAAACTTCTTTCTGTTCTGTCCATTCAACTAACAAAGGTGAAGCTTACTTTTCATTGAGCAGTTCTGAAACACTCTTTCTGTTGAAACTGCAAGTTGAGATTCCGAGCGCTAAGAGGCCTATAGTGGAAAAAGGTATATCTTCAAATAAAAACTACACAGAAGCATTCTGTGAAACATCTTTCTGTTCTGTGCTTTCAACTAACAGAGGTGAAGCTTACTTTTGATTGAGCAGTTGTGAAACACGGTTTCTGTAGAAACTGCAAGTGGACATTTGAAGCGCTAAGGGGCCTGTAGTGCAAAAAGGTGTATCTTCAAATAAAAACTACACAGAAGAATTCTGTGAAACTTCTTTCTGTTCTGTGCATTCAACTAACAAAGTTGAAGCTTACTTTTGATTGAGCAGTTCTGAAACACTCTTTCTGTAGAAACTGCAAGTTGACATTCCGAGCGCTAAGGGGCCTATAGTGGAAAAAGGGATATCTTCAAATAAAATACAGAAGATTCTGTAATTTTTTTTTATTCAACTAACAAATGAAGCTTACTTTGATTGAGGAGTTCTGAACACTCTTCTGTAGAAACTGAAGGACATTCGAGGCTAAGCCAGTGGAAAAGGAATATCTTCAAATAAAACTACACAGAAGCATTCTGTGAAACTTCTTTCTGTTTTCTACATTCAAGTAACAGAGTTGAAGCCTACTTTTGATTGAGCAGTTCTGCAACACTCTTGCTATAGAAACTGCAAGCTGACATTTCGAGGGGTACAGGGCCTATAGTGGAAAAAGTAATATCTTCAAATAAAAACTACACAGAAGCATTCTGTGAAACTTCTTTCTGTTCTGTGCATTCAACTAACGGAGTTGAAGTTTCCTTTTCATTGAGCAGTTCTGAAACACTCTTTCTGTAGAAAGTGCAATTTGATATTCCGAGCGCTATGGGTCCTATAGTGGAAAACGTAATATCTCAAAATAAAAACTACACAGAAGCATTGTGTGAAACTTCTTTCTGTTCTGTGCATTCAACTAACAGACTTGAAGCTTACTTTTGATTGAGCAGTTCTGAAACACTCTTTCTATTGAAACCGCAAGCTGACATTTCGAGGGCTACAGGGCCTATAAGTGGAAAAAGGAATATCTTCAAATAAAAACTACAGAGAAGCATTCTGTGAAACTTCTTTCTGTTCTGTGCATTCAACTAACAAAGGTGAAACTTACTTTTCATTGAGCAGTTCTGAAACACTCTTTCTGTAGAAACTGCAAGTTGACATTCCGAGCGCAAAGGGGCCTATAGTGGAAAAAGGGATATCTTCAAATAAAAACTACACAGAAGCATTCTGTGAAACTTCTTTCTGTTCTGTGCATTCAACTAACAGAGTTGAAGCTTCCTTTTCATTGAGCAGTTCTGAAACACTCTTTCTGTAGAAAGTGCAATTTGATATTCCGAGCGCTATGGGTCCTATAGTGGAAAATGAAATATCTCAAAATAAAAACTACACAGAAGCATTCTGTGAAACTTCTTTCTGTTCTGTGCATTCAGCTTACAGAGTTGAAGCTTATTTTTGATTGAGCAGTTCTGAAACACTCTTTCTGTAGAAACTGTAAGAGAACATTCAGAGCGCTAAGGGGCCTGCAGTGGAAAAAGGAATATCTTCAAATGAAAACTACACAGAAGCATCCTGTGAAACTTCTTTGTGTTCTGTGTATTCAACTAACAGAGGTGAAGCTTAGTTTTGATTGAGCAGTTCTGAAACACTCTTTCTGTACAAACTGCAAGTGGACATTTGAAGCGCTAAGGGGCCTGCAGTGGAAAAAGAGATATCTTCAAATAAAAACTAAACAGAAGCATTCTGTGAAACTTCTTTCTGTTCGTTCCATTCAACTAACAGAGTTGAAGACTACTTTTGATTGAGCAGGTCTGAAACACACTTTCTGTAGAAACTGCAAGTTGACACTCCGAGCACTAAGGGGCCAATAGTGGAAAAAGGGATATCTTCAAATAAAAACTACACAGAAGCATTCTGTGAAACTTCTTTCTGTTCTGTGCATTCAACTAACAGAGGTGAAGCTTACTTTTGATTGAGCAGTTCTGAAACACGCTTTCTGTAGAAACTGCAAGTGGACATTTGAAGCGCTAAGGGGCCTGCAGAGGAAACAGGTATATCTTCAAATAAAAACTACACAGAAGCATTCTGTGAAACTTCTTTCTGTTCTGTGCATTCAAGTAACAGAGGTGAAGCTTACTTTTGATTGAGCAGTTCTGAAACAGCCTTTATGTAGAAACTGCAAGTTGACATTCCGAGCGCTAAGGGGCCTATAGTGGAAAAAGGATATCTTCAAATAAAAACTACACAGAAGCATTCTGTGAAACATCTTTCTGTTCTGTGCTTTCAACTAACAGAGGTGAAGCTTATTTTTGATTGAGCATTTGTGAAACACGGTTTCTGTAGAAACTGCGAGTGGACATTTGAATCGCTAAGGGCCTGTAGTGGAAAAAGGTATATCTTCAAATAAAAACTACACAGAAGCATTCTGTGAAACTTCTTTCTGTTCTCTTCATTCAAGTAACAGAGTTGAAGCTTACTTTTGATTGAGCAGTTCTGCAACACTCTTTCTATAGAAACTGCAAGCTGACATTTCGAGGGGTACAGGGCCTATAGTGGAAAAAGGAATATCTTCAAATAAAAACTACACAGAAGCATTCTGTGAAACTTCTGTCTGTTCTTTGCATTCAACTAACAGAGTTGAAGCCTCCTTTTGATTGAGCAGTTCTGAAACACTCTTTCTGTAGAAACAGTAAGAGAACATTCAGAGCACTAAAGGGGCCTGCAGTGGAAAAAGAAATATCTTCAAATGAAAACTACACAGGAGCATCCTGTGAAACTTCTTTCTGTTCTGTGCATTCAACTAACAGAATTGAAGCTTACTTTTGATTGAGCTGGTCTGAAACACACTTTCTGTAGAAACTGCAAGTGGACATTCGGAGCGCTTAGGGGCCTATACTGGAAAAAGTAACATATCCAAATGAAAACTACACAGAAGCATTCTATGAAACTTCTTACAGTTCTGTCCATTCAACTAACATAGTAGAAGCTTACTTTTGATTGAGCAGTTCTGAAACACTCTTTCTGTAGAAACTGCAAGTTGACAATCCGAACTCCAAGGGGCCTATAGTGGAAAAAGGGATATCTTCAAATAAGAACTACACAGAAGCATTCTGTGAAACTTCTTTCTGTTCTGTCCATTCAACTAACAAAGGTGAAGCTTACTTTTCATTGAGCAGTTCTGAAACACTCTTTCTGTTGAAACTGCAAGTTGAGATTCCGAGCGCTAAGAGGCCTATAGTGGAAAAAGGTATATCTTCAAATAAAAACTACACAGAAGCATTCTGTGAAACATCTTTCTGTTCTGTGCTTTCAACTAACAGAGGTGAAGCTTACTTTTGATTGAGCAGTTGTGAAACACGGTTTCTGTAGAAACTGCAAGTGGACATTTGAAGCGCTAAGGGGCCTGTAGTGCAAAAAGGTGTATCTTCAAATAAAAACTACACAGAAGTATTCTGTGAAACTTCTTTCTGTTCTGTGCATTCAACTAACAAAGTGAAGCTTACTTTTGATTGAGCAGTTCTGAAACACTCTTTCTGTAGAAACTGCAAGTTGACATTCCGAGCGCTAAGGGGCCTATAGTGGAAAAAGGGATATCTTCAAATAAAAACTACACAGAAGCATTCTGTGAAACTTCTTTCTGTTCTGTGCATTCAACTAACAGATATGAAGCTTACTTTTGATTGAGGAGTTCTGAAACACTCTTGCTATAGAAACTGCAAGGTGACATTTCGAGGCCTACACGGCCTACAGTGGAAAAGGAATATCTTCAAATAAAGACTACGCAGAAGCATTCTGTGATACTTCTTTCTGTTCTGTGAATTCAAGTAACAGAGGTGAAGCTTACCTCTGATTGAGCAGTTCTGAAACATTCTTTCTGTAGAAACTGTAAGAGAACATTCGGAGCGCTAAGGGGCCTGTAGTGGAAAAAGGCATATCTTCAAATAAAAACTACACAGAAGCATTCTGTGAAACTTCTTTCTGTTCTGCGCATTCAACAAACAGAGTTGAAGCTTACTTTTGATTGAGCAGTTCTGAAACACTCTTTCTGTTGAAACTGCAAGTTGAGATTCCGAGCGCTAAGAGGCCTATAGTGGAAAAAGGTATATCTTCAAATAAAAACTACACAGAAGCATTCTGTGAAACATCTTTCTGTTCTGTGCTTTCAACTAACAGAGGTGAAGCTTACTTTTGATTGAGCAGTTGTGAAACACGGTTTCTGTAGAAACTGCAAGTGGACATTTGAAGCGCGAAGGGGCCTGTAGTGCAAAAAGGTGTATCTTCAAATAAAAACTACACAGAAGTATTCTGTGAAACTTCTTTCTGTTCTGTGCATTCAACTAACAAAGTGAAGCTTACTTTTGATTGAGCAGTTCTGAAACACTCTTTCTGTAGAAACTGCAAGTTGACATTCCGAGCGCTAAGGGGCCTATAGTGGAAAAAGGATATCTTCAAATAAAACTACAAGAAGCATTCTGTGAAATCTTCAAATAAAATAAAGAAGCATTCTGTGAAACTTCTTTCTGTTTTCTACATTCAAGTAACAGAGTTGAAGCCTACTTTTGATTGAGCAGTTCTGCAACACTCTTGCTATAGAAACTGCAAGCTGACATTTCGAGGGGTACAGGGCCTATAGTGGAAAAAGTAATATCTTCAAATAAAAACTACACAGAAGCATTCTGTGAAACTTCTTTCTGTTCTGTGCATTCAACTAACGGAGTTGAAGTTTCCTTTTCATTGAGCAGTTCTGAAACACTCTTTCTGTAGAAAGTGCAATTTGATATTCCGAGCGCTATGGGTCCTATAGTGGAAAACGTAATATCTCAAAATAAAAACTACACAGAAGCATTGTGTGAAACTTCTTTCTGTTCTGTGCATTCAACTAACAGACTTGAAGCTTACTTTTGATTGAGCAGTTCTGAAACACTCTTTCTATTGAAACCGCAAGCTGACATTTCGAGGGCTACAGGGCCTATAAGTGGAAAAAGGAATATCTTCAAATAAAAACTACAGAGAAGCATTCTGTGAAACTTCTTTCTGTTCTGTGCATTCAACTAACAAAGGTGAAACTTACTTTTCATTGAGCAGTTCTGAAACACTCTTTCTGTAGAAACTGCAAGTTGACATTCCGAGCGCAAAGGGGCCTATAGTGGAAAAAGGGATATCTTCAAATAAAAACTACACAGAAGCATTCTGTGAAACTTCTTTCTGTTCTGTGCATTCAACTAACAGAGTTGAAGCTTCCTTTTCATTGAGCAGTTCTGAAACACTCTTTCTGTAGAAAGTGCAATTTGATATTCCGAGCGCTATGGGTCCTATAGTGGAAAATGAAATATCTCAAAATAAAAACTACACAGAAGCATTCTGTGAAACTTCTTTCTGTTCTGTGCATTCAGCTTACAGAGTTGAAGCTTATTTTTGATTGAGCAGTTCTGAAACACTCTTTCTGTAGAAACTGTAAGAGAACATTCAGAGCGCTAAGGGGCCTGCAGTGGAAAAAGGAATATCTTCAAATGAAAACTACACAGAAGCATCCTGTGAAACTTCTTTGTGTTCTGTGTATTCAACTAACAGAGGTGAAGCTTAGTTTTGATTGAGCAGTTCTGAAACACTCTTTCTGTACAAACTGCAAGTGGACATTTGAAGCGCTAAGGGGCCTGCAGTGGAAAAAGAGATATCTTCAAATAAAAACTAAACAGAAGCATTCTGTGAAACTTCTTTCTGTTCGTTCCATTCAACTAACAGAGTTGAAGACTACTTTTGATTGAGCAGGTCTGAAACACACTTTCTGTAGAAACTGCAAGTTGACACTCCGAGCACTAAGGGGCCAATACTACAGGCATTCTTTTTTCTGTGCATTAACTAACAGAGTGAAGTTACTTTGATTGAGCATTCTGAAACCTTTCTGTAGAATGCAAGTGACATTGAAGCTAAGGGCAAGAAACAGGATATCTTCAAATAAAAACTACACAGAAGCATTCTGTGAAACTTCTTTCTGTTCTGTGCATTCAAGTAACAGAGGTGAAGCTTACTTTTGATTGAGCAGTTCTGAAACAGCCTTTATGTAGAAACTGCAAGTTGACATTCGAGCGCTAAGGGGCCTATAGTGGAAAAAGGATATCTTCAAATAAAAACTACACAGAAGCATTCTGTGAAACATCTTTCTGTTCTGTGCTTTCAACTAACAGAGGTGAAGCTTATTTTTGATTGAGCATTTGTGAAACACGTTTCTGTAGAAACTGCGAGTGGACATTTGAATCGCTAAGGGGCCTGTAGTGGAAAAAGGTATATCTTCAAATAAAAACTACACAGAAGCATTCTGTGAAACTTCTTTCTGTTCTCTTCATTCAAGTAACAGAGTTGAAGCTTACTTTTGATTGAGCAGTTCTGCAACACTCTTTCTATAGAAACTGCAAGCTGACATTTCGAGGGGTACAGGGCCTATAGTGGAAAAAGGAATATCTTCAAATAAAAACTACACAGAAGCATTCTGTGAAACTTCTGTCTGTTCTTTGCATTCAACTAACAGAGTTGAAGCCTCCTTTTGATTGAGCAGTTCTGAAACACTCTTTCTGTAGAAACAGTAAGAGAACATTCAGAGCACTAAAGGGGCCTGCAGTGGAAAAAGAAATATCTTCAAATGAAAACTACACAGGAGCATCCTGTGAAACTTCTTTCTGTTCTGTGCATTCAACTAACAGAATTGAAGCTTACTTTTGATTGAGCTGGTCTGAAACACACTTTCTGTAGAAACTGCAAGTGGACATTCGGAGCGCTTAGGGGCCTATACTGGAAAAAGTAACATATCCAAATGAAAACTACACAGAAGCATTCTATGAAACTTCTTACAGTTCTGTCCATTCAACTAACATAGTAGAAGCTTACTTTTGATTGAGCAGTTCTGAAACACTCTTTCTGTAGAAACTGCAAGTTGACAATCCGAACTCCAAGGGGCCTATAGTGGAAAAAGGGATATCTTCAAATAAGAACTACACAGAAGCATTCTGTGAAACTTCTTTCTGTTCTGTCCATTCAACTAACAAAGGTGAAGCTTACTTTTCATTGAGCAGTTCTGAAACACTCTTTCTGTTGAAACTGCAAGTTGAGATTCCGAGCGCTAAGAGGCCTATAGTGGAAAAAGGTATATCTTCAAATAAAAACTACACAGAAGCATTCTGTGAAACATCTTTCTGTTCTGTGCTTTCAACTAACAGAGGTGAAGCTTACTTTTGATTGAGCAGTTGTGAAACACGGTTTCTGTAGAAACTGCAAGTGGACATTTGAAGCGCTAAGGGGCCTGTAGTGCAAAAAGGTGTATCTTCAAATAAAAACTACACAGAAGTATTCTGTGAAACTTCTTTCTGTTCTGTGCATTCAACTAACAAAGTGAAGCTTACTTTTGATTGAGCAGTTCTGAAACACTCTTTCTGTAGAAACTGCAAGTTGACATTCCGAGCGCTAAGGGGCCTATAGTGGAAAAAGGGATATCTTCAAATAAAAACTACACAGAAGCATTCTGTGAAACTTCTTTCTGTTCTGTGCATTCAACTAACAGATATGAAGCTTACTTTTGATTGAGGAGTTCTGAAACACTCTTGCTATAGAAACTGCAAGGTGACATTTCGAGGCCTACACGGCCTACAGTGGAAAAGGAATATCTTCAAATAAAGACTACGCAGAAGCATTCTGTGATACTTCTTTCTGTTCTGTGAATTCAAGTAACAGAGGTGAAGCTTACCTCTGATTGAGCAGTTCTGAAACATTCTTTCTGTAGAAACTGTAAGAGAACATTCGGAGCGCTAAGGGGCCTGTAGTGGAAAAAGGCATATCTTCAAATAAAAACTACACAGAAGCATTCTGTGAAACTTCTTTCTGTTCTGCGCATTCAACAAACAGAGTTGAAGCTTACTTTTGATTGAGCAGTTCTGAAACACTCTTTCTGTTGAAACTGCAAGTTGAGATTCCGAGCGCTAAGAGGCCTATAGTGGAAAAAGGTATATCTTCAAATAAAAACTACACAGAAGCATTCTGTGAAACATCTTTCTGTTCTGTGCTTTCAACTAACAGAGGTGAAGCTTACTTTTGATTGAGCAGTTGTGAAACACGGTTTCTGTAGAAACTGCAAGTGGACATTTGAAGCGCGAAGGGGCCTGTAGTGCAAAAAGGTGTATCTTCAAATAAAAACTACACAGAAGTATTCTGTGAAACTTCTTTCTGTTCTGTGCATTCAACTAACAAAGTGAAGCTTACTTTTGATTGAGCAGTTCTGAAACACTCTTTCTGTAGAAACTGCAAGTTGACATTCCGAGCGCTAAGGGGCCTATAGTGGAAAAAGGGATATCTTCAAATAAAAACTACAAAGAAGCATTCTGTGAAACTTCTTTCTGTTTTCTACATTCAAGTAACAGAGTTGAAGCCTACTTTTGATTGAGCAGTTCTGCAACACTCTTGCTATAGAAACTGCAAGCTGACATTTCGAGGGGTACAGGGCCTATAGTGGAAAAAGTAATATCTTCAAATAAAAACTACACAGAAGCATTCTGTGAAACTTCTTTCTGTTCTGTGCATTCAACTAACGGAGTTGAAGTTTCCTTTTCATTGAGCAGTTCTGAAACACTCTTTCTGTAGAAAGTGCAATTTGATATTCCGAGCGCTATGGGTCCTATAGTGGAAAACGTAATATCTCAAAATAAAAACTACACAGAAGCATTGTGTGAAACTTCTTTCTGTTCTGTGCATTCAACTAACAGACTTGAAGCTTACTTTTGATTGAGCAGTTCTGAAACACTCTTTCTATTGAAACCGCAAGCTGACATTTCGAGGGCTACAGGGCCTATAAGTGGAAAAAGGAATATCTTCAAATAAAAACTACAGAGAAGCATTCTGTGAAACTTCTTTCTGTTCTGTGCATTCAACTAACAAAGGTGAAACTTACTTTTCATTGAGCAGTTCTGAAACACTCTTTCTGTAGAAACTGCAAGTTGACATTCCGAGCGCAAAGGGGCCTATAGTGGAAAAAGGGATATCTTCAAATAAAAACTACACAGAAGCATTCTGTGAAACTTCTTTCTGTTCTGTGCATTCAACTAACAGAGTTGAAGCTTCCTTTTCATTGAGCAGTTCTGAAACACTCTTTCTGTAGAAAGTGCAATTTGATATTCCGAGCGCTATGGGTCCTATAGTGGAAAATGAAATATCTCAAAATAAAAACTACACAGAAGCATTCTGTGAAACTTCTTTCTGTTCTGTGCATTCAGCTTACAGAGTTGAAGCTTATTTTTGATTGAGCAGTTCTGAAACACTCTTTCTGTAGAAACTGTAAGAGAACATTCAGAGCGCTAAGGGGCCTGCAGTGGAAAAAGGAATATCTTCAAATGAAAACTACACAGAAGCATCCTGTGAAACTTCTTTGTGTTCTGTGTATTCAACTAACAGAGGTGAAGCTTAGTTTTGATTGAGCAGTTCTGAAACACTCTTTCTGTACAAACTGCAAGTGGACATTTGAAGCGCTAAGGGGCCTGCAGTGGAAAAAGAGATATCTTCAAATAAAAACTAAACAGAAGCATTCTGTGAAACTTCTTTCTGTTCGTTCCATTCAACTAACAGAGTTGAAGACTACTTTTGATTGAGCAGGTCTGAAACACACTTTCTGTAGAAACTGCAAGTTGACACTCCGAGCACTAAGGGGCCAATAGTGGAAAAAGGGATATCTTCAAATAAAAACTACACAGAAGCATTCTGTGAAACTTCTTTCTGTTCTGTGCATTCAACTAACAGAGGTGAAGCTTACTTTTGATTGAGCAGTTCTGAAACACGCTTTCTGTAGAAACTGCAAGTGGACATTTGAAGCGCTAAGGGGCCTGCAGAGGAAACAGGTATATCTTCAAATAAAAACTACACAGAAGCATTCTGTGAAACTTCTTTCTGTTCTGTGCATTCAAGTAACAGAGGTGAAGCTTACTTTTGATTGAGCAGTTCTGAAACAGCCTTTATGTAGAAACTGCAAGTTGACATTCCGAGCGCTAAGGGGCCTATAGTGGAAAAAGGGATATCTTCAAATAAAAACTACACAGAAGCATTCTGTGAAACATCTTTCTGTTCTGTGCTTTCAACTAACAGAGGTGAAGCTTATTTTTGATTGAGCATTTGTGAAACACGGTTTCTGTAGAAACTGCGAGTGGACATTTGAATCGCTAAGGGGCCTGTAGTGGAAAAAGGTATATCTTCAAATAAAAACTACACAGAAGCATTCTGTGAAACTTCTTTCTGTTCTCTTCATTCAAGTAACAGAGTTGAAGCTTACTTTTGATTGAGCAGTTCTGCAACACTCTTTCTATAGAAACTGCAAGCTGACATTTCGAGGGGTACAGGGCCTATAGTGGAAAAAGGAATATCTTCAAATAAAAACTACACAGAAGCATTCTGTGAAACTTCTGTCTGTTCTTTGCATTCAACTAACAGAGTTGAAGCCTCCTTTTGATTGAGCAGTTCTGAAACACTCTTTCTGTAGAAACAGTAAGAGAACATTCAGAGCACTAAAGGGGCCTGCAGTGGAAAAAGAAATATCTTCAAATGAAAACTACACAGGAGCATCCTGTGAAACTTCTTTCTGTTCTGTGCATTCAACTAACAGAATTGAAGCTTACTTTTGATTGAGCTGGTCTGAAACACACTTTCTGTAGAAACTGCAAGTGGACATTCGGAGCGCTTAGGGGCCTATACTGGAAAAAGTAACATATCCAAATGAAAACTACACAGAAGCATTCTATGAAACTTCTTACAGTTCTGTCCATTCAACTAACATAGTAGAAGCTTACTTTTGATTGAGCAGTTCTGAAACACTCTTTGTATAGAAACTGCAAGTTGACATTCGAGGCCTACACGGCCTAAAGTGGAAAAAGGAATATCTTCAAATAAATACTACGCAGAAGCATTCTGTGATACTTCTTTCTGTTCTGTGAATTCAAGTAACAGAGGTGAAGCTTACCTCTGATTGAGCAGTTCTGAAACATTCTTTCTGTAGAAACTGTAAGGAACATTCGAGCGCTAAGGGGCTGTATGGAAAAAGGCATATCTTCAATAAAACTACACAGAAGCATTCTGTGAAACTTCTTTCTGTTCTGCGCATTCAACAAACAGAGTTGAAGCTTACTTTTGATTGAGCAGTTCTGAAACACTCTTTCTGTTGAAACTGCAAGTTGAGATTCCGAGGCTAAGAGGCCTATAGTGGAAAGGTATATCTTCAAATAAAAACTACACAGAAGCATTTGTGAAACATCTTTCTGTTCTGTGCTTTCAACTAACAGAGGTGAAGCTTACTTTTGATTGAGCAGTTCTGAAACACTTTCTGTAGAAACTGCAAGTGACATTTGAAGCGCTAAGGGGCCTGTAGTGGAAAAAGGTGTATCTTCAAATAAAAACTACACAGAAGCATTCTGTGAAACTTCTTTCTGTTCTGTGCATTCAACTAACAGATTGAAGCTTACTTTTGATTGAGCAGTTCTGAAACACTCTTTCTGTAGAAACTGCAAGTTGACATTCCGAGCGCTAAGGGGCCTAGTGGAAAAAGGAATCTTCAAATAAAAACTACACAGAAGCATTCTGTGAAACTTCTTTCTGTTTTCTATTCAAGTAACAGAGTTGAAGCTTACTTTTGATTGAGCAGTTCTGAAACACTCTTGCTATAGAAACTGCAAGCTGACATTTCGAGGGTAAGGGCCTATAGTGGAAAAAGTATCTTCAAATAAAACTACACAGAAGCATTCTGTGAAACTTCTTTCTGTTCTGTGCATTCAACTAACGGAGTTGAAGTTTCTTTTCATTGAGCAGTTCTGAAACACTCTTTCTGTAGAAAGCAATTGATATTCCGAGCGCTATGGGCCTATAGTGGAAAACGTAATATCTCAAATAAAAACTACACAGAAGCATTCTGTGAAACTTCTTTCTGTTCTGTGCATTCAACTAACAGACTTGAAGCTTACTTTTGATTGAGCAGTTCTGAAACACTCTTTCTATTGAAACTGCAAGCTGACATTTCGAGGGCTACAGGGCCTATAAGTGGAAAAAGGAATATCTTCAAATAAAAACTACAGAGAAGCATTCTGTGAAACTTCTTTCTGTTCTGTGCATTCAACTAACAGAGTTGAAGCTTACTTTTCATTGAGCAGTTCTGAAACACTCTTTCTGTAGAAACTGCAAGTTGACATTCCGAGCGCAAAGGGGCCTATAGTGGAAAAAGGGATATCTTCAAATAAAAACTACACAGAAGCATTCTGTGAAACTTCTTTCTGTTCTGTGCATTCAACTAACAGAGTTGAAGCTTCCTTTTCATTGAGCAGTTCTGAAACACTCTTTCTGTAGAAAGTGCAATTTGATATTCCGAGCGCTATGGGTCCTATAGTGGAAAATGAAATATCTCAAAATAAAAACTACACAGAAGCATTCTGTGAAACTTCTTTCTGTTCTGTGCATTCAACTAAGAGTTGAAGCTTATTTTTGATTGAGCAGTTCTGAAACACTCTTTCTGTAGAAACTGCAAGAGAACATTCAGAGCGCTAAGGGCCTGCAGTGGAAAAAGGAATATCTTCAAATGAAAACTACACAGAAGCATCTGTGAAACTTCTTTGTGTTCTGTGTATTCAACTAACAGAGGTGAAGCTCTTTTGATTGAGCAGTTCTGAAACACTCTTTCTGTAAAACTGCAAGTGGACATTTGAAGCGCTAAGGGGCCTGCAGTGGAAAAAGATATCTTCAAATAAAAACTACACAGAAGCATTCTGTGAAACTTCTTTCTGTTCTGTTCATTCAACTAACAGAGTTGAAGCTTACTTTTGATTGAGCAGTTCTGAAACACACTTTCTGTAGAAACTGCAAGTTGACACTCCGAGCACTAAGGGGCCAATAGTGGAAAAAGGGATATCTTCAAATAAAAACTACACAGAAGCATTCTGTGAAACTTCTTTCTGTTCTGTGCATTCAACTAACAGAGGTGAAGCTTACTTTTGATTGAGCAGTTCTGAAACACGCTTTCTGTAGAAACTGCAAGTGGACATTTGAAGCGCTAAGGGGCCTGCAGAGGAAAAGGTATATCTTCAAATAAAAACTACACAGAAGCATTCTGTGAAACTTCTTTCTGTTCTGTGCATTCAAGTAACAGAGGTGAAGCTTACTTTTGATTGAGCAGTTCTGAAACACTTTTGTAGAAACTGCAAGTTGACATTCGAGCGCTAAGGGGCCTATAGTGGAAAAAGGGATATCTTCAAATAAAAACTACACAGAAGCATTCTGTGAAACTTCTTTCTGTTCTGTGCTTCAACTAACAGAGTGAAGCTTATTTTGATTGAGCATTTGAAACACTTTCTGTAGAAACTGCAGTGGACATTTGAATCGCTAAGGGGCCTGTAGTGGAAAAAGGTATATCTTCAAATAAAAACTACACAGAAGCATTCTGTGAAACTTCTTTCTGTTCTCTTCAAGTAACAGAGTTGAAGCTTACTTTTGATTGAGCAGTTCTGAAACACTCTTTCTATAGAAACTGCAAGTGACATTTCGAGGGTACAGGGCCTATAGTGGAAAAAGGAATATCTTCAAATAAAACTACACAGAAGCATTCTGTGAAACTTCTTCTGTTCTGTGCATTCAACTAACAGAGTTGAAGCTCTTTTGATTGAGCAGTTCTGAAACACTCTTTCTGTAGAAACTAAGAGACATTCAGCACTAAGGGGCCTGCAGTGGAAAAAGATATCTTCAAATAAAACTACACAGAAGCATTCTGTGAAACTTCTTTCTGTTCTGTGCATTCAACTAACAGAATTGAAGCTTACTTTTGATTGAGCAGTTGAAACACTTTCTGTAGAAACTGCAAGTGGACATTCGAGCGCTAGGGGCCTATACTGGAAAAAGTAACATATCAAATAAAACTACACAGAAGCATTCTGTGAAACTTCTTTCTGTTCTGTCATTCAACTAACATAGTAGAAGCTTACTTTTGATTGAGCAGTTCTGAAACACTCTTTCTGTAGAAACTGCAAGTTGACATTCCGAACTAAGGGGACTATAGTGGAAAAAGGGATATCTTCAAATAAAAACTACACAGAAGCATTCTGTGAAACTTCTTTCTGTTCTGTCATTCAACTAACAGGTGAAGCTTACTTTTGATTGAGCAGTTCTGAAACACTCTTTCTGTTGAAACTGCAAGTTGAGATTCCAGCGCTAAGGGCCTATAGTGGAAAAAGGTATATCTTCAAATAAAAACTACACAGAAGCATTCTGTGAAACTCTTTCTGTTCTGTGCTTTCAACTAACAGAGGTGAAGCTTACTTTTGATTGAGCAGTTGTGAAACACTTTCTGTAGAAACTGCAAGTGGACATTTGAGCGCTAAGGGGCCTGTAGTGGAAAAAGGTGTATCTTCAAATAAAAACTACACAGAAGTTCTGTGAAACTTCTTTCTGTTCTGTGCATTCAACTAACAAAGTGAAGCTTACTTTTGATTGAGCAGTTCTGAAACACTCTTTCTGTAGAAACTGCAAGTTGACATTCCGAGCGCTAAGGGGACTATAGTGGAAAAAGGGATATCTTCAAATAAAAACTACACAGAAGCATTCTGTGAAACTTCTTTCTGTTCTGTGCATTCAACTAACAGATATGAAGCTTACTTTTGATTGAGCAGTTCTGAAACACTCTTCTGTAGAAACTGCAAGTGACATTTCGAGCGCTAAGGCCTAGTGGAAAAAGGAATATCTTCAAATAAAACTACACAGAAGCATTCTGTGAAACTTCTTTCTGTTCTGTGATTCAAGTAACAGAGTGAAGCTTACTTTTGATTGAGCAGTTCTGAAACATTTTCTGTAGAAACTGCAAGAGAATTCGAGCGCTAAGGGGCCTATAGTGGAAAAAGGATATCTTCAAATAAAAACTACACAGAAGCATTCTGTGAAACTTCTTTCTGTTCTGCGCATTCAACTAACAGAGTTGAAGCTTACTTTTGATTGAGCAGTTCTGAAACACTCTTTCTGTAGAAACTGCAAGTTGACATTCCGAGCGCTAAAGGACTATAGTGGAAAAAGGTATATCTTCAAATAAAAACTACACAGAAGCATTCTGTGAAACTTCTTTCTGTTCTGTGCTTCAACTAACAGAGGTGAAGCTTACTTTTGATTGAGCAGTTCTGAAACACTTTCTGTAGAAACTGCAAGTGACATTGAGCGCTAAGGGGCCTATAGTGGAAAAAGGTGTATCTTCAAATAAAAACTACACAGAAGCATTCTGTGAAACTTCTTTCTGTTCTGTGCATTCAACTAACAAGTGAAGCTTACTTTTGATTGAGCAGTTCTGAAACACTCTTTCTGTAGAAACTGCAAGTTGACATTCCGAGCGCTAAGGGGCCTATAGTGGAAAAAGGGATATCTTCAAATAAAAACTACACAGAAGCATTCTGTGAAACTTCTTTCTGTTCTGTGCATTCAACTAACAGATTGAAGCTTACTTTTGATTGAGCAGTTCTGAAACACTCTTTCTGTAGAAACTGCAAGAGACATTCGAGCGCTAAGGGGCCTAGTGGAAAAAGGAATATCTTCAAATAAAAACTACACAGAAGCATTCTGTGAAACTTCTTTCTGTTCTTCATTCAACTAACAGAGTTGAAGCTTACTTTTGATTGAGCAGTTCTGAAACACTCTTTCTGTAGAAACTGCAAGTGACATTCGAGCGCTAATGGGCCTATAGTGGAAAAAGTAATATCTTCAAATAAAAACTACACAGAAGCATTCTGTGAAACTTCTTTCTGTTCTGTGCATTCAACTAACAGAGTTGAAGCTTCTTTTCATTGAGCAGTTCTGAAACACTCTTTCTGTAGAAAGTGCAATTTGATATTCCGAGCGCTATGGGTCCTATAGTGGAAAATGAAATATCTTCAAATAAAAACTACACAGAAGCATTCTGTGAAACTTCTTTCTGTTCTGTCATTCAACTAACAGAGTTGAAGCTTATTTTGATTGAGCAGTTCTGAAACACTCTTTCTGTAGAAACTGCAAGAGACATTCGAGCGCTAAGGGCCTGCAGTGGAAAAAGGAATATCTTCAAATAAAAACTACACAGAAGCATTCTGTGAAACTTCTTTGTGTTCTGTGCATTCAACTAACAGAGTGAAGCTTACTTTTGATTGAGCAGTTCTGAAACACTCTTTCTGTAAACTGCAAGTGACATTTGAGCGCTAAGGGCCTGCAGTGGAAAAAGGATATCTTCAAATAAAAACTACACAGAAGCATTCTGTGAAACTTCTTCTGTTCTGTTCCATTCAACTAACAGAGTTGAAGCTTACTTTTGATTGAGCAGTTCTGAAACACACTTTCTGTAGAAACTGCAAGTTGACATCAGCACTAAGGGGCCTAGTGGAAAAAGGATATCTTCAAATAAAAACTACACAGAAGCATTCTGTGAAACTTCTTTCTGTTCTGTGCATTCAACTAACAGAGGTGAAGCTTACTTTTGATTGAGCAGTTCTGAAACACGCTTTCTGTAGAAACTGCAAGTGACATTTGAAGCGCTAAGGGGCCTGCAGGAAAAGGTATATCTTCAAATAAAAACTACACAGAAGCATTCTGTGAAACTTCTTTCTGTTCTGTGCATTCAACTAACAGAGGTGAAGCTTACTTTTGATTGAGCAGTTCTGAAACAGCCTTTATGTAGAAACTGCAAGTTGACATTCCGAGCGCTAAGGGGCCTATAGTGGAAAAAGGGATATCTTCAAATAAAAACTACACAGAAGCATTCTGTGAAACTCTTTCTTTCTGTGCTTTCAACTAACAGAGGTGAAGCTTACTTTTGATTGAGCAGTTTGAAACACTTTCTGTAGAAACTGCAGTGGACATTCATGAATCGCTAAGGGGCCTGTAGTGGAAAAAGGTATATCTTCAAATAAAAACTACACAGAAGCATTCTGTGAAACTTCTTTCTGTTCTCTCATTCAAGTAACAGAGTTGAAGCTTACTTTTGATTGAGCAGTTCTGAACACTCTTTCTGTAGAAACTGCAAGTGACATTTCGAGCGCTAAGGGCCTATAGTGGAAAAAGGAATATCTTCAAATAAAAACTACACAGAAGCATTCTGTGAAACTTCTTCTGTTCTGCATTCAACTAACAGAGTTGAAGCTCTTTTGATTGAGCAGTTCTGAAACACTCTTTCTGTAAAACAGCAAGAGACATTCGAGCTAAGGGCCTGCAGTGGAAAAAATATCTTCAAATAAAAACTACACAGAAGCATTCTGTGAAACTTCTTTCTGTTCTGTGCATTCAACTAACAGAATGAAGCTTACTTTTGATTGAGCAGTTGAAACACACTTTCTGTAGAAACTGCAAGTGGACATTCGAGCGCTTAGGGGCCTATAGGAAAAAGTATATCTTCAAATAAAAACTACACAGAAGCATTCTGTGAAACTTCTTTGTTCTGTGCATTCAACTAACAGAGTGAAGCTTACTTTTGATTGAGCAGTTCTGAAACACTCTTTCTGTAGAAACTGCAAGTGACATTCGAGGCTAAGGGCCTATAGTGGAAAAAGGATATCTTCAAATAAAACTACACAGAAGCATTCTGTGAAACTTCTTTCTGTTCTGTGATTCAATAACAGAGGTGAAGCTTACTTGATTGAGCAGTTCTGAAACATCTTTCTGTAGAAACTGCAAGAGACATTCGAGCGCTAAGGGGCCTATAGTGGAAAAAGAAGTATCTTCAAATAAAAACTACACAGAAGCATTCTGTGAAACTTCTTTCTGTTCTGTGCATTCAACTAACAGAGTTGAAGCTTACTTTTGATTGAGCAGTTCTGAAACACTCTTTCTGTAGAAACTGCAAGTTGAGATTCCGAGCGCTAAGGGCCTATAGTGGAAAAAGGGATATCTTCAAATAAAAACTACACAGAAGCATTCTGTGAAACTTCTTTCTGTTCTGTGCTTCAACTAACAGAGTGAAGCTTACTTTTGATTGAGCAGTTCTGAAACACTTTCTGTAGAAACTGCAAGTGACATTTGAGCGCTAAGGGGCCTGTAGTGGAAAAAGGTATCTTCAAATAAAAACTACACAGAAGCATTCTGTGAAACTTCTTTCTGTTCTGTGCATTCAACTAACAGATTGAAGCTTACTTTTGATTGAGCAGTTCTGAAACACTCTTTCTGTAGAAACTGCAAGTTGACATTCGAGCGCTAAGGGGCCTAGTGGAAAAAGGATATCTTCAAATAAAAACTACACAGAAGCATTCTGTGAAACTTCTTTCTGTTCTGTGCATTCAACTAACAGAGTTGAAGCTTACTTTTGATTGAGCAGTTCTGAAACACTCTTTCTGTAGAAACTGCAAGTGACATTCGAGGCTACAGGGCCTATAGTGGAAAAAGGAATATCTTCAAATAAAAACTACACAGAAGCATTCTGTGAAACTTCTTTCTGTTCTGTGCATTCAACTAACGAGTTGAAGCTTACTTTTCATTGAGCAGTTCTGAAACACTCTTTCTGTAGAAAGTGCAATTGACATTCCGAGCGCTAAGGGCCTATAGTGGAAAAAGTAATATCTTCAAATAAAAACTACACAGAAGCATTCTGTGAAACTTCTTTCTGTTCTGTGCATTCAACTAACAGAGTTGAAGCTTACTTTTGATTGAGCAGTTCTGAAACACTCTTTCTAGAAACTGCAAGTGACATTCGAGGCTAGGGCCTATAGTGGAAAAAGGAATATCTTCAAATAAAAACTACACAGAAGCATTCTGTGAAACTTCTTTCTGTTCTGTGCATTCAACTAACAGAGGTGAAGCTTACTTTTCATTGAGCAGTTCTGAAACACTCTTTCTGTAGAAACTGCAAGTGACATTCCGAGCGCTAAGGGGCCTATAGTGGAAAAAGGTATCTTCAAATAAAAACTACACAGAAGCATTCTGTGAAACTTCTTTCTGTTCTGTGCATTCAACTAACAGAGTTGAAGCTTCTTTTCATTGAGCAGTTCTGAAACACTCTTTCTGTAGAAACTGCAATTGACATTCCGAGCGCTAAGGGGCCTATAGTGGAAAGAAATATCTTCAAATAAAAACTACACAGAAGCATTCTGTGAAACTTCTTTCTGTTCTGTGCATTCAACTAACAGAGTTGAAGCTTATTTTGATTGAGCAGTTCTGAAACACTCTTTCTGTAGAAACTGCAAGAGACATTCGAGCGCTAAGGGGCTGCAGTGGAAAAAGGAATATCTTCAAATAAAAACTACACAGAAGCATTCTGTGAAACTTCTTTCTGTTCTGTGCATTCAACTAACAGAGGTGAAGCTTACTTTTGATTGAGCAGTTCTGAAACACTCTTTCTGTACAAACTGCAAGTGGACATTTGAAGCGCTAAGGGGCCTGCAGTGGAAAAAGAGATATCTTCAAATAAAAACTACACAGAAGCATTCTGTGAAACTTCTTTCTGTTCTGTGCATTCAACTAACAGAGTTGAAGCTTACTTTTGATTGAGCAGTTCTGAAACACCTTTCTGTAGAAACTGCAAGTGACATTCCGAGCACTAAGGGGCCTAGTGGAAAAAGGATATCTTCAAATAAAAACTACACAGAAGCATTCTGTGAAACTTCTTTCTGTTCTGTGCATTCAACTAACAGAGGTGAAGCTTACTTTTGATTGAGCAGTTCTGAAACACGCTTTCTGTAGAAACTGCAAGTGGACATTTGACGCTAAGGGCCTGCAGAGGAAAAGGTATATCTTCAAATAAAACTACACAGAAGCATTCTGTGAAACTTCTTTCTGTTCTGTGCATTCAACTAACAGAGTTGAAGCTCTTTTGATTGAGCAGTTCTGAAACACTCTTTCTGTAGAAACTGCAAGAGACATTCGAGCACTAAGGGGCCTAGTGGAAAAAGAATATCTTCAAATAAAACTACACAGAAGCATTCTGTGAAACTTCTTTCTGTTCTGTGCATTCAACTAACAGAGTTGAAGCTTACTTTTGATTGAGCAGTTCTGAAACACACTTTCTGTAGAAACTGCAAGTGGACATTCGAGCGCTAAGGGGCCTATAGTGGAAAAAGTAACTATCAAATGAAAAACTACACAGAAGCATTCTGTGAAACTTCTTTCTGTTCTGTCATTCAACTAACAGAGTGAAGCTTACTTTTGATTGAGCAGTTCTGAAACACTCTTTCTGTAGAAACTGCAAGTTGACATTCCGAGCTAAGGGGCCTATAGTGGAAAAAGGATATCTTCAAATAAAACTACACAGAAGCATTCTGTGAAACTTCTTTCTGTTCTGTCATTCAACTAACAAAGTGAAGCTTACTTTTGATTGAGCAGTTCTGAAACACTCTTTCTGTAGAAACTGCAAGTTGAGATTCCGAGCGCTAAGGGGCCTATAGTGGAAAAAGGTATATCTTCAAATAAAACTACACAGAAGCATTCTGTGAAACTTCTTTCTGTTCTGTGCTTCAACTAACAGAGGTGAAGCTTACTTTTGATTGAGCAGTTCTGAAACACTTTTCTGTAGAAACTGCAAGTGGACATTTGAGCGCTAAGGGGCCTGTAGTGGAAAAAGGTATATCTTCAAATAAAAACTACACAGAAGTATTCTGTGAAACTTCTTTCTGTTCTGTGCATTCAACTAACAAAGTGAAGCTTACTTTTGATTGAGCAGTTCTGAAACACTCTTTCTGTAGAAACTGCAAGTTGACATTCCGAGCGCTAAGGGGCCTATAGTGGAAAAAGGATATCTTCAAATAAAAACTACACAGAAGCATTCTGTGAAACTTCTTTCTGTTCTGTGCATTCAACTAACAGATTGAAGCTTACTTTTGATTGAGCAGTTCTGAAACACTCTTTCTGTAGAAACTGCAAGTGACATTCGAGCGCTAAGGGGCCTATAGTGGAAAAAGGATATCTTCAAATAAAAACTACACAGAAGCATTCTGTGAAACTTCTTTCTGTTCTGTGCATTCAACTAACAGAGTGAAGCTTACTTTTGATTGAGCAGTTCTGAAACTCTTTCTGTAGAAACTGCAAGAGACATTCGAGCGCTAAGGGGCCTGTAGTGGAAAAAGGATATCTTCAAATAAAAACTACACAGAAGCATTCTGTGAAACTTCTTTCTGTTCTGTGCATTCAACTAACAGAGTTGAAGCTTACTTTTGATTGAGCAGTTCTGAAACACTCTTTCTGTAGAAACTGCAAGTTGAGATTCGAGCGCTAAGGGCCTATAGTGGAAAAAGGTATATCTTCAAATAAAAACTACACAGAAGCATTCTGTGAAACTTCTTTCTGTTCTGTGCTTCAACTAACAGAGGAAGCTTACTTTTGATTGAGCAGTTCTGAAACACTTTTCTGTAGAAACTGCAAGTGACATTGAGCGCTAAGGGGCCTGTAGTGGAAAAAGGTGTATCTTCAAATAAAAACTACACAGAAGCATTCTGTGAAACTTCTTTCTGTTCTGTGCATTCAACTAACAAGTGAAGCTTACTTTTGATTGAGCAGTTCTGAAACACTCTTTCTGTAGAAACTGCAAGTTGACATTCCGAGCGCTAAGGGGCCTATAGTGGAAAAAGGATATCTTCAAATAAAAACTACACAGAAGCATTCTGTGAAACTTCTTTCTGTTCTGTGCATTCAACTAACAGAGAAGCTTACTTTTGATTGAGCAGTTCTGAAACACTCTTTCTGTAGAAACTGCAAGACATTCGAGCGCTAAGGGGCCTAGTGGAAAAAGGAATATCTTCAAATAAAAACTACACAGAAGCATTCTGTGAAACTTCTTTCTGTTCTGTGCATTCAACTAACAGAGTTGAAGCTTACTTTTGATTGAGCAGTTCTGAACACTCTTTCTGTAGAAACTGCAAGGACATTTCGAGGCTACAGGGCCTATAGTGGAAAAAGTAATATCTTCAAATAAAAACTACACAGAAGCATTCTGTGAAACTTCTTTCTGTTCTGTGCATTCAACTAACAGAGTTGAAGCTTCTTTTCATTGAGCAGTTCTGAAACACTCTTTCTGTAGAAAGTGCAATTTGATATTCCGAGCGCTATGGGCCTATAGTGGAAAAAGAATATCTTCAAATAAAAACTACACAGAAGCATTCTGTGAAACTTCTTTCTGTTCTGTGCATTCAACTAACAGAGTTGAAGCTTATTTTGATTGAGCAGTTCTGAAACACTCTTTCTGTAGAAACTGCAAGAGACATTCGAGCGCTAAGGGGCCTAGTGGAAAAAGGAATATCTTCAAATAAAACTACACAGAAGCATTCTGTGAAACTTCTTTCTGTTCTGTGCATTCAACTAACAGAGGTGAAGCTTACTTTTGATTGAGCAGTTCTGAAACACTCTTTCTGTAGAAACTGCAAGTGACATTTGAGCGCTAAGGGGCCTAGTGGAAAAAGGATATCTTCAAATAAAAACTACACAGAAGCATTCTGTGAAACTTCTTTCTGTTCTGTGCATTCAACTAACAGAGTTGAAGCTTACTTTTGATTGAGCAGTTCTGAAACACTTTTCTGTAGAAACTGCAAGTTGACATCCGAGCGCTAAGGGGCCATAGTGGAAAAAGGATATCTTCAAATAAAAACTACACAGAAGCATTCTGTGAAACTTCTTTCTGTTCTGTGCATTCAACTAACAGAGGTGAAGCTTACTTTTGATTGAGCAGTTCTGAAACACTCTTTCTGTAGAAACTGCAAGTGGACATTTGAGCGCTAAGGGGCCTAGAGGAAAGGTATCTTCAAATAAAAACTACACAGAAGCATTCTGTGAAACTTCTTTCTGTTCTGTGCATTCAACTAACAGAGGTGAAGCTTACTTTTGATTGAGCAGTTCTGAAACACCTTTCTGTAGAAACTGCAAGTGACATTCGAGCGCTAAGGGGCCTATAGTGGAAAAAGGATATCTTCAAATAAAAACTACACAGAAGCATTCTGTGAAACTTCTTTCTGTTCTGTGCATTCAACTAACAGAGGTGAAGCTTACTTTTGATTGAGCTGGTCTGAAACACTTTCTGTAGAAACTGCAAGTGGACATTTGAACGCTAAGGGGCCTGTAGTGGAAAAAGGTATCTTCAAATAAAAACTACACAGAAGCATTCTGTGAAACTTCTTTCTGTTCTGTGCATTCAACTAACAGAGTTGAAGCTTACTTTTGATTGAGCAGTTCTGAAACACTCTTTCTGTAGAAACTGCAAGTGACATTTCGAGGTACAGGGCCTATAGTGGAAAAAGGAATATCTTCAAATAAAAACTACACAGAAGCATTCTGTGAAACTTCTTTCTGTTCTTGCATTCAACTAACAGAGTTGAAGCTTACTTTTGATTGAGCAGTTCTGAAACACTCTTTCTGTAGAAACTGCAAGAGAATTCGAGCACTAAGGGGCCTGCAGTGGAAAAAGAATATCTTCAAATAAAACTACACAGAAGCATTCTGTGAAACTTCTTTCTGTTCTGTGCATTCAACTAACAGAATTGAAGCTTACTTTTGATTGAGCAGTTCTGAAACACACTTTCTGTAGAAACTGCAAGTGACATTCGAGCGCTAAGGGGCCTATAGTGGAAAAAGTAACTATCCAAATAAAAACTACACAGAAGCATTCTGTGAAACTTCTTTCTGTTCTGTCATTCAACTAACAGAGTGAAGCTTACTTTTGATTGAGCAGTTCTGAAACACTCTTTCTGTAGAAACTGCAAGTGACATTCGAGGCTAAGGGGCCTACAGTGGAAAAAGGAATCTTCAAATAAAACTACAGAAGCATTCTGTGAAACTTCTTTCTGTTCTGTGCATTCAACTAACAGAGTGAAGCTTACTTTTGATTGAGCAGTTCTGAAACATCTTTCTGTAGAAACTGCAAGGACATTCGAGCGCTAAGGGGCCTGTAGTGGAAAAAGGATATCTTCAAATAAAAACTACACAGAAGCATTCTGTGAAACTTCTTTCTGTTCTGCATTCAACTAACAGAGTTGAAGCTTACTTTTGATTGAGCAGTTCTGAAACACTCTTTCTGTAGAAACTGCAAGTTGAAATTCCGAGCGCTAAAGGGCCTATAGTGGAAAAAGGTATATCTTCAAATAAAAACTACACAGAAGCATTCTGTGAAACTTCTTTCTGTTCTGTGCTTCAACTAACAGAGGTGAAGCTTACTTTTGATTGAGCAGTTCTGAAACACTTTCTGTAGAAACTGCAAGTGACATTTGAGCGCTAAGGGGCCTGTAGTGGAAAAAGGTATCTTCAAATAAAAACTACACAGAAGCATTCTGTGAAACTTCTTTCTGTTCTGTGCATTCAACTAACAGATTGAAGCTTACTTTTGATTGAGCAGTTCTGAAACACTCTTTCTGTAGAAACTGCAAGTTGACATTCCGAGCGCTAAGGGGCCTAGTGGAAAAAGGAATCTTCAAATAAAAACTACACAGAAGCATTCTGTGAAACTTCTTTCTGTTTTCTACATTCAACTAACAGAGTTGAAGCTTACTTTTGATTGAGCAGTTCTGAAACACTCTTTCTATAGAAACTGCAAGCTGACATTTCGAGCGCTACAGGGCCTATAGTGGAAAAAGTAATATCTTCAAATAAAAACTACACAGAAGCATTCTGTGAAACTTCTTTCTGTTCTGTGCATTCAACTAACGAGTTGAAGTTACTTTTCATTGAGCAGTTCTGAAACACTCTTTCTGTAGAAAGTGCAATTTGATTTCCGAGCGCTATGGGTTAGTGGAAAAAGTAATATCTTCAAATAAAAACTACACAGAAGCATTCTGTGAAACTTCTTTCTGTTCTGTGCATTCAACTAACAGATTGAAGCTTACTTTTGATTGAGCAGTTCTGAAACACTCTTTCTAGAAACTGCAAGTGACATTCGAGGCTGCAGGGCCTATAGTGGAAAAAGGAATATCTTCAAATAAAAACTACACAGAAGCATTCTGTGAAACTTCTTTCTGTTCTGTGCATTCAACTAACAGAGTTGAAGCTTACTTTTCATTGAGCAGTTCTGAAACACTCTTTCTGTAGAAACTGCAAGTTGACATTCCGAGCGCTAAGGGGCCTATAGTGGAAAAAGGATATCTTCAAATAAAAACTACACAGAAGCATTCTGTGAAACTTCTTTCTGTTCTGTGCATTCAACTAACAGAGTTGAAGCTTCTTTTCATTGAGCAGTTCTGAAACACTCTTTCTGTAGAAAGTGCAATTTGATATTCCGAGCGCTAAGGGGCCTATAGTGGAAAATGAAATCTTCAAATAAAAACTACACAGAAGCATTCTGTGAAACTTCTTTCTGTTCTGTGCATTCAACTAACAGAGTTGAAGCTTACTTTTGATTGAGCAGTTCTGAAACACTCTTTCTGTAGAAACTGCAAGAGACATTCAGAGCGCTAAGGGGCCTGCAGTGGAAAAAGGAATATCTTCAAATAAAACTACACAGAAGCATTCTGTGAAACTTCTTTGTGTTCTGTGTATTCAACTAACAGAGGTGAAGCTTACTTTTGATTGAGCAGTTCTGAAACACTCTTTCTGTAGAAACTGCAAGTGGACATTTGAAGCGCTAAGGGGCCTGCAGTGGAAAAAGAGATATCTTCAAATAAAAACTAAACAGAAGCATTCTGTGAAACTTCTTTCTGTTCGTTCCATTCAACTAACAGAGTTGAAGCTACTTTTGATTGAGCAGTTCTGAAACACCTTTCTGTAGAAACTGCAAGTTGACATCCGAGCACTAAGGGGCCAATAGTGGAAAAAGGGATATCTTCAAATAAAAACTACACAGAAGCATTCTGTGAAACTTCTTTCTGTTCTGTGCATTCAACTAACAGAGGTGAAGCTTACTTTTGATTGAGCAGTTCTGAAACACTCTTTCTGTAGAAACTGCAAGTGGACATTTGAATCGCTAAGGGCCTGCAGAGGAAAAGGTATATCTTCAAATAAAAACTACACAGAAGCATTCTGTGAAACTTCTTTCTGTTCTGTGCATTCAACTAACAGAGTTGAAGCTCTTTTGATTGAGCAGTTCTGAAACACTCTTTCTGTAGAAACTGCAAGAGATTATTCGAGCACTAAGGGGCCTAGTGGAAAAAGAAATATCTTCAAATGAAAACTACACAGAAGCATTCTGTGAAACTTCTTTCTGTTCTGTGCATTCAACTAACAGAATTGAAGCTTACTTTTGATTGAGCAGTCTGAAACACACTTTCTGTAGAAACTGCAAGTGGACATTCGAGCGCTAGGGGCCTATACTGGAAAAAGTAATATCTTCAAATGAAAACTACACAGAAGCATTCTTGAAACTTCTTTCTGTTCTGTCCATTCAACTAACAAGTGAAGCTTACTTTTGATTGAGCAGTTCTGAAACACTCTTTCTGTAGAAACTGCAAGTTGACATTCCGAACTAAGGGGCCTATAGTGGAAAAAGGGATATCTTCAAATAAAACTACACAGAAGCATTCTGTGAAACTTCTTTCTGTTCTGTCCATTCAACTAACAAAGGTGAAGCTTACTTTTCATTGAGCAGTTCTGAAACACTCTTTCTGTAGAAACTGCAAGTTGAGATTCCGAGCGCTAAGGGCCTATAGTGGAAAAAGGTATATCTTCAAATAAAAACTACACAGAAGCATTCTGTGAAACTCTTTCTGTTCTGTGCTTCAACTAACAGAGGTGAAGCTTACTTTTGATTGAGCAGTTTGAAACACTTTCTGTAGAAACTGCAAGTGGACATTTGAGCGCTAAGGGGCCTGTAGTGGAAAAAGGTATCTTCAAATAAAAACTACACAGAAGCATTCTGTGAAACTTCTTTCTGTTCTGTGCATTCAACTAACAAAGTGAAGCTTA
>NW_022096596.1:0-40029 GCF_006542625.1 Nomascus leucogenys | reverse complement strand
TTGGTTGTCATTATGTCACTCAAAAATTCAAAAGTGAAATTAAGATGAAATGAGCAAAAAAGATGTATGACCTTTCCTATTGAGAAGAAAGTTGGATGTTGACATATGTTGGTGAATAAATTATATTTTCCCACCATTACGTTTATTAATTGATACTAAGACTTTAAAATTGCACAATACAGGAAAGGAAAATGTTAGATTTCAAAGGATGTTCCAATGATTTGAATGTTATATGTAAACTTACGTACTAATCTGAACTCAAAATGACTGAGCTTCCTTTCTGCTGTTGTCTGAGAAATTATTTAATGGAAAATAGCTCCAGAATGAAAATCTCTTCCAGTCTGGATCAGGGCACACAGGGTTACTGAAAGTAGGAGTTGGCCAAGTGGCATATTTTATTCCCTGTTAATTGAGTTACTGCAAATGCTTTTTAAATTAAAAATCCTCCTAGATCAGCAAACAAAATATACCCTTTTTTGTATTATAACTATATTTGGGAAATGCTTTGTTAAATGGGATTTTGAGTCTTTCATCTGAATAAAGATGAACAATATTTTAAATGTTAAAAAACTTTTAAAAATATATATTATGGTTATATGTTCACCTTTAGGTGATACGAGTGACACACATTGGTAAAAGTGAGAACTAGGAAGAGATGGAGAACACAGAGAAGGGAACAGAATTCCCACTGGACAGTTAAGCTTAGGGGTGATACTCCAGGAAACCTTGTGTGGAAACAGTTTGCTTTTTCAATTTTACCACCTGCTCCTGCCAAAAATTTCCAAGATCCTTTTTGGTAATATTAGAATTGTCTTTTAAATAATATGGTAACTGTGGTAATTGTCTTCATTTCCATGAAAGATGAGTGACCCAACAGTAAAATTGTACATTAGTCGAGCATCCTCTACTTAGACTTTTTTTTTTTTACCTTTATCCCTTAAATCTTTGAAATGTTGTGACTTCTTAGTTGTGTTCATTGTCTTCTCCTTTTATAACACTTGATACATAACTGCAAAAGAGTGTTAAATCTTAATTTGGAGACTTAATTTTGATTTATTAACTATGAGTGCAGTTTCTAAAACAAGAGGTCACAGGAGAATGTGGAAACCATTCCTTCCTTTTCGGTAAACCTGTTGACTTTGAACAAGCTTACTCAAGTGGAAAGTGTTATATGAAAGCGTTTTCTTTTAACAGAGCATTGGTATTTGTACTGTTACTCTGTTTTCTTATCTGTAGAGTGAGGGATTTGGATTAGAGCCTCTCCAAGGAACATCCAGATCTTAGATTTAAGGATTTTTTTTCTTTTTTTATACTTTAGGTTTTAGGGTACATGTGCACAATGTGCAGGTTTGTTACATATGTATCCGTGTGCCATGTTGATTTCCTGCACCCATTAACTCGTCATTTAGCATTAGGTATATCTCCTAATGCTGTTCCTCCCCCCTCCCCCCACCCCACAACAGTCCCCGGAATGTGATATTCCCCTTCCTGTGTCCATGTGTTCTCATTGTTCAATTCCCACCTGTGAGTGAGAACATGTGGTGTTTGATTTTTTGTCCTTGCGATAGTTAACTGAGAATGATGTTTTCCAGTTTCATCCATGTCCCTACAAAGGACACGAACTCATCATTTTTTATGGCTGCATAGTATTCCATGGTGTATATGTGCCACATTTTCTTAATCCAGTCTATCGTTGTTGGACATTTGGGTTGGTTCCAACTCTTTGCTATTGTGAATAGTGCCGCAATAAACATATGGTGCATGTGTCTTTATAGCAGCATGATTTATAGTCCTTTGGGTATATACCCAGTAATGGGATGGCTGGGTCACATGGTATTTCTAGTTCGAGATCCCTGAGGAATCGCCACACTGACTTCCACAATGGTTGAACTAGCTTACAGTCCCACCAACAGTGTAAAAGTGTTCCTATTTCTCCACATCCTCTCCAGCACCTGTTGTTTCCTGCTTTTTTAATGATGGCCATTCTAACTGGTGTGAGATGGTATCTCACTGTGGTTTTGATTTGCATTTCTCTGATGGCCAGTGATGATCAGCATTTCTTCATGTGTTTTTTGGCTGCATAAATGTCTTCTTTTGAGAAGTGTCTGTTCATGTCCTTTGCCCACTTTTTGATGGGGTTGTTTGTTTTTTTCTTGTAAATTTGTTTGAGTTCATTGTAGATTCTGGATATTAGCCCTTTGTCAGATGAGTAGGTTGCAAAAATTTTCTCCCATTCTGTAGGTTGCCTGTTCACTCTGATGGTAGTTTCTTTTGCTGTGCAGAAGCTCTTTAGTTTAATTAGATCCCATTTGTCAATTTTGGCTTTTGTTGCCATTGCTTTTGGTGTTTTAGACATGAAGTCCTTGCCCACGCCTATGTCCTGAATGGTATTGCCTAGGTTTTCTTGTGGGATTTTAATGGTTTTAGGTCTAACATTTAAGTCTTTAATCCATCTTGAATTAATTTTTGTATAAGATGTAAGGAAGGGATCCAGTTTCAGCTTTCTACATATGGCTAGCCAGTTTTCCCAGCACCATTTATTAAATAGGGCATCCTTTCCCCATTTCTTGTTTTTGTCAGGTTTGTCAAAGATCAGATAGTTGTAGACATGCGGCATCATTTCTGAGGGCTCTGTTCTGTTCCATTGATCTATATCTCTGTTGTGGTACCAGTACCATGCTGTTTTGGTTACTGTAGCCTTGTAGTATAGTTTGAAGTCAGGTAGCGTGATGCCTCCAGCTTTGTTCTTTTGGCTTAGAATTGACTTGGTGATGCGGGCTCTTTTTTGGTTCTATATGAACTTTAAAGTAGTTTTTTCCAATTCTGTGAAGAAAGTCATTGGTAGCTTGATGGGGATGGCATTGAATCTATAAATTACTTTGGGCAGTATGGCCATTTTCACGATATTGATTCTTCCAACCCATGAGCATGGAATGTTCTTCCATTTGTTTGTATCCTCTTTGATTTCATTGAGCAGTGGTTTGTAGTTCTCCTTGAAGAGGTCTTTCACATCCCTTGTAAGTTGGATTCCTAGGTATTTTATTCTCTTTGAAGCAATTGTGAATGGGAGTTCACTCATGATTTGGCTCTCTGTTTGTCTGTGATTGGTGTACAAGAATGCTTGTGATTTTTGTACATTGATTTTGTATCCTGAGACTTTGCTGAAGTTGCTAATCAGTTTAAGGAGATTTTGGGCTGAGACAATGGGATTTTCTAGATATACAATCATGTCATCTGCAAACAGGGACAGTTTGACTTCCTCTTTTCCTAATTGAATACCCTTTATTTCCTTCTCCTGCCTGATTGCTCTGGCCAGAACTTCCAGCACTATGTTGAATAGGAGTGGTGAGAGAGGGCATCCCTGTCTTGTGCCAGTTTTCAGAGAGAATGCTTCCAGTTTTTGCCCATTCAGTATGATAGTGGCTGTGGGTTTGTCGTAGATAGCTCTTATTATTTTGAGATACGTCCCATCAATACCTAATTTATTGAGAGTTTTTAGCATGAAGGGTTGTTGAATTTTGTCAAAGGCCTTTTCTGCATCTATTGAAATAATCATGTGGTTTTTGTCTTTGGTTCTGTTTATATGCTGGATTACATTTATTGATTTGCGTATGTTGAACCAGCCTTGCATCCCAGGGATGAAGCCCACTTGATCATGGTGTATAAGCTTTTTGATGTGCTGCTGGATTCGGTTTGCCAGTATTTTATTGGGGATTTTTGCATCAATGTTCATCAAGGATATTGGTCTAAAATTCTCTTTTTTGGTTCTCTGCCTGGCTTTGGTATTAGAATGATGCTGGCTTCATAAAATGTGTTAGGGAGGATTCCCTCTTTTTCTATCGATTGGAATAGTTTCAGAAGGAATGGTACCAGTTCCTCCTTGTACCTCTGGTAGAATTCAGCTGTGAATCCATCAGGTCCTGGACTCTTTTTGGTTGGTAAGCTATTGATTATTGCCACAATTTCAGAACCCGTTATTGGTCTATTCAGAGATTCGACTTCTTCCTGATTTAGTCTTGGGAGAGTGTATTTGTCGAGGAATTTATCCATTTCTTCTAGATTTTCTAGTTTATTTGCATAGAGGTGTTTGTAGTATTCTCTGATGGTAGATTGTATTTCTGTGGGATCGGTGGTGATATCCCCTTTTTCATTTTTTATTGCATCTATTTGATTCTTCTCTCTTTTCTTCTTTATTAGTCTTGCTAGCGGTCTATCAATTTTGTTGATCTTCTCAAAAAACCAGCTCCTGGATTCATTAATTTTTTGAAGGGTTTTTTGTGTCTCTATTTCCTTCAGTTCTGCTCTGATTTTAGTTATTTCTAGCCTTCTGCTAGCTTTTGAATGTGTTTGCTCTTGCTTCTCTAGTTGTTTTAATTGTGATATTAGGGTGTCAATTTTAGATCTTTCCTGCTTTCTCTTGTGGGCATTTAGTGCTATAAATTTCCCTCTACACACTGCTTTGAATGTGTCCCAGAGATTCTGGTATGTTGTGTCTTTGTTCTCGTTGGTTTCAAAGAACATCTTTATTTCTGCCTTCATTTCATTATGTACCCAATAGTCGTTCAGGAGCAGGTTGTTCAGTTTCCATGTAGTTGAGCAGTTTTGAGTGAGTTTTTTAATACTGAGTTCTAGTTTGATTGCACTGTGGTCTGAAAGACAGTTTGTTATAATTTCTGTTGTTTTACATTTGCTGAGGAGAGCTTTACTTCCAACTATGTGGTCAATTTTGGAATAGGTGTGGTGTGGTGCTGAAAAAAATGTATATTCTGTTGATTTGGGGTGGAGAGTTCTGTAGATGTCTATTAGGTCCACTTTGTTTAGAGCTGAGTTCAATTCCTGGATGTCCTTGTTAACTTTCTGTCTCGTTGATCTGTCTAATGTTGACAGTGGGGTGTTAAAATCTCCCATTATTATTGTGTGGGAGTTTAAGTCCCTTTGTAGGTCACTCAGGACTTGCTTTATGAATCTGGGTGCTCCTGTGTTGGGTGCATATACATTTAGGATAGTTAGCTCTTCTTGTTGAATTGATCCCTTTACCATTATGTAATGGCCTTCTTTGTCTCTTTTGATCTTTGTTGGTTTAAAGTCTATTTTATCAGAGACTAGGATTGCAACCCCTGCCTTTTTTTGTTTTCCATTTGCTTGATAGATCTTCCTGCATCCCTTTATTTTGAGTCTATGTGTGTCTCTGCACGTGAGATGGGTTTCCTGAATACAGCACACTGATGGGTCCTGACTCCTTATCCAGTTTGCCAGTCTGTGTCTTTTAATTGGAGCATTTAGTCCATTTACATTTAAAGTGAATATTGTTATGTGTGAATCTGATCCTGTCATTATGATGTTAGTTGGTTATTTTGCTCATTAGTTGATGCAGTTTCTTCCTAGCCTCGATGGTCTTTACAATTTGGCATGTTTTTGCAGTGGCTGGTACCGGTTGTTCCTTTCCATGTTTAGTGCTTCCTTCAGGAGCTCTTTTAGGGCAGGCCTGGTGGTGACAAAATCACTCAGCACTTGCTTGTCTGTAAAGTATTTTATCTCTCCTTCACTTATGAAGCTTAGTTTGGCTGGATAGGAAATTCTGGGTTGAAAATTCTTTTCTTTAAGAATGTTGAATATCGGCCCCCAGTCTCTTCTGGCTTGTAGAGTTTCTGCTGAGAGATCAGCTGTTAGTCTGATGGGCTTCCCTTTGTGGGTAACCCGACCTTTCTCTCTGGCTGCCCTTAACATTTTTTCCTTCATTTCAACTTTGGTGAATCTGACAATTATGTGTCTTGGAGTTGCTCTTCTCAAGGAGTATCTTTGTGGCGTTCTCTGTATTTCCTGAATCTGAATGTTGGCCTGCCTTGCTAGATTGGGGAAGTTCTCCTGGATAATATCTTGCAGAGTGTTTTCCAACTTGGTTCCATTCTCCCCATCATTTTCAGGTACACCAATCAGACGTAGGTTTGGTCGTTTCACATAGTCCCAAATTTCTTGGAGGCTTTGTTCATTTCTTTTTATTCTTTTTTCTCTAGACTTCCCTTCTCTCTTCATTTCATTCATTTCATCTTCCATCAGCGATACCCTTTCTTCCAGTTGATCGCATCTGCTACTGAGGCTTCTGCAATCTTCACGTAGTTCTCGAAACTTGGCTTTCAGCTCCATCAGCTCCTTTAAGCCCTTCTCTCCATTGGTTATTCTAGTTATCCATTCTTCTAATTTTTTTTCAAAGTTTTTAACTTCTTTGCTATTGTTTTGAATTTCCTCCCGTAGCTCAGAGTAGTTTGATCGTCTGAAGCCTTCTTCTCTCAACTCGTCAAAGTCATCCTCCATCCAGCTTTGTTCCGTTGCTGGTGAGGAACTGCGTTCCTTTGGAGGAGGAGAGGTGCTCTGCTTTTTAGAGTTTCCAGTTTTTCTGCTCTGTTTTTTCCCCATCTTTGTGGTTTTATCTACTTTTGGTCTTTGATGATGGTGATGTACAGATGGGTTTTTGGTGTGGATGTCCTTTCTGTTTGTTAGTTTTCCTTCTACCAGACAGGCCCCTCAGCTGCAGGTCTGTTGAAGTTTACTAGAGGTCCACTCCAGACCCTGTTTGGCTGGGTGTCAGCAGCGGTGGCTGCAGAACAGCGGATTTTCGTGAGACCACAAATTCAGCTGTCTGATAGTTCCTCTGGAAGTTTTGTCTCAGAGGAGTACCCGGCCGAGTGAGGTGTCAGTCCGTCCCTACTGAGGGGGTGCCTCCCAGTTAGGCTGCTCAGGGGTGAGGGACCCACTTTAGGAGGCAGTCTGTCCGTTCTCAGATCTCCAGCTGCATGCTGGGAGAACCACTACTCTCTTCAAAGCTGTCAGTCAGACAGGGACATTTAAGTCTCTGGAGGATCCTGCTGAGTTTTTGGTTGTCTGTGCCCTGCCCCCAGAGGTGGAGCCTACAGAGGCAGACAGGCCTCCTTGAGCTGTGGTGGGCTCCACCCAGTTCGAGCTTCCCGGCTGCTTTGTTTACCTAAGCAAGCCTGGGCAATGGCAGGCGCCCCTCCCCCAGCCTCGCTGCCGCCTTGCAGCTTGATCTCAGACTGCTGTGCTAGCAATCAGCGAGACTCCGTGGGCATAGGACCCTCCGAGCCAGGTGCCGGACACAATCTCCTAGTGTGCCGTTTTCCAGGCCCGTTGGGAAAGCGCAGTATGAGGGTGGGACTGACCCGATTTTCCAGGTGCCGTCTGTTACCCCTTTCTTTGACTAGGAAAGGGAACTCCCTGACCCCTTGCAGATTTAAGGATTTTATTTACTATCTGTGAGTAATATAAATTCTACTCCTTCCTCTGGGTCCAGAAAAATGCCGTCCACTTCAGGCTTCCTTTCCCAGTCATTCAAGGAGCTGAAAAGGATTTCTATTTCCTCTTAACTTGTATGGCATTTTGAATGACCACATTCTGATAATTCATTGTAATAATAATGATCACGGTCTGCCTCAACCTTTCATTTGTTTAGTTGTATCTAACCTGCTATAACGGAACCATCCATCAGGCAAGAACTTTGTCATGTATATTTGTGTTTTCCCTTATCCATAATAATTGGGAAATAACATGGGATCAATCATTTATTAAAATATTGTTTGTCTCGAACGTTCTCTTTTCAAATGTACATTTAAAGTAAGTATCTTTTCGCAAAGAAACACTGTTATAACTGAGGTTAGGCTCCCAGACCTGACACAGGCTGATGATCCTTTTGGTTAACTCCACAATCCCTTCCATGCAACCCTTTCTTACCACTCCACCCCATCATCTCCTGCTGTTCTCGTAGGGCCAATCTTTTTTTTTTTTTTTTTTTTTTTTTATATAGGGTCTCAGCCAGGTGCAATGGCTCACGCCTGTAATCTCAGAACATTGGAAGGCCAAGGCGGGTGGATCACAAGGTCAGGAGTTCAAGACCAGTCTGGCCAAGATGGAGAAACCTCGTCTCTATTAAAAATAAAAAATAAAAAAAAGTTGGGCATGGTGGTGGGCACGTGTAATCCCAGCTACTCAGGAGACCGAGGCAGAGAATGGCTTGAACCTAGGAGGCAGAGGTTGGCAGTGAGCTGAGATCGCGCTGCTGTACTGCAGCCTGGGTGACAGAATGAGACTCCATCTTCCCCACAACAAAACAAAACAAAACAGAACAGAACCAGAGTCTCATTCTGCTGCCCAGGCTGGAGTGCAGTGGCCTCATCACGGATCCCTGTAGCCTCCGTCTCCCAAGTTCAGGTGATCCTTCCACCTCAGCCTCCTGAGTAGCTGGAACTACAGGTGTGCACCACTGCCGACAGCTACTTTTGTTTGTTTTTATGGAGTTGGGGTTCTGCCATGTTACCCAGGCTGGTTTCAAACTCCTGGGCTCAAGCGATCCACCCACCTTGGGCTCCCAAAGAAGCAGGATTACAGGCATGAGCCACCACTCCCAGCCGGGGCCACTCTTCAAGTGATCTTCTGTCCCAAAGGTATCCTAGAAAGAGATGATTGTGGAAAAAACAAAATGTCTTTTGTTTCTTTTGATGCCTCATTTATGAAGTATGGGTTTCAGTTCAAAACTCAGGTATGTAACGAATGAAACAACAACAAAATCACAACTTGCTCTCTACGGTGAACACAGGGCCCTTCAGCATGTGAAACAGCTTCCCCTCCTCTTCTTGGGCTGTGTCAGGTTCCTAAGAGTTGGCACGGAGTCAGGGTGCTGCCAGGGAAGAGGCACGGACATAGTTGCCATCCTTTCATCTACCTCAACACCCAAAGACTTTCTCTCTGACCAGCTGATAGGCCCAGGTCATGTCCCTGCATCCACGCTCTCTCCTCTTGTGCCCTACTTCAGCGGGAGTACACTTCTGCATTGAAGATGTTAATTACTAAGTAGGCAATTTAAACATTCTTGTTAATCATCTATTTCTGACACATTTCTGTGATTTCTTAGTGTGGATTCTCAGTACAATCTATTATTGGATACTCAATGCAATGTTACGCCCCCAAATAGAAATTCCTTTCAAGTTGTGGGAAAGTGAGAATGTAATGTTCTCTAGTGCCTTCAATAACCTTACTTTCCTGGGAATACATGCCTGGCCCAGTTCGACTCTGAACACACAGTTCTTTCTTAAACACCAGCGTATTATTTCAATTCATTGAAGCAACTTTTATCACACAAGATACCCAAATGAAAACAAAACCAATGAAGTATCAAATTGGCTTTATGAAAGCAAAGACTTTGACTTTCTTAAGTGACTCACTGGAGGGTATAAATTTTGAAAGACTATTTGGTACAATAAGAAATAGTTTTCGAATTATCCAAAAGCATAGAATTTGTTCAGCTCCTCAAATGAGATATTAAGGAAAAGACTTCATACAATTCTGAAGTGTACAGAAAATGGTTGATTTAATGAGGCAGATATAACTAATGGAATGTCATAGGTAATGACAGAACATATGGCTAGAAAGAGAACAAGAGAAAAATAATGCTCCAACAATGAAGATAGTAGTCTTAACCAGGATTCTGCACATTAAAAAAAAGAGGTGTCAGACTCTTCTAGCGCTATCACCCAACCTTAAAACAATATTGTATCTACTATCCAGTCGTACTTTTTTGTTGTTCACAGAAGTAACATGTTAAACATGTAATTTTGTATGAGTGCATAAATGTGCAGTGGCTTCAATATGGGTATAGGTTTTCATTTTAACACCTGAAAACCAAATGCAAGAGAAGGGAAATAACATTTCTTTAACACAGTGGAAATTTCCCAGTTATTTTATGTAAATGAAGAAGGGAGCAAATACGTAAGACCTGGAGAAGATCAGAGTCTGAACAATCAATTACCTTGGTGGGAGCAGGAGTCCTCTTGGTTGTCATTTGCACCTGAAGGCTTGTGGCTGAGGTCACAAGCATCTGATTATCTGGAATGATATGTTCTTAGTCAAATCAGGGAAAATTAGGTAGACATATTCCTATCGTTTTACCTCATTTTCCTTCATGCACCTGTGCTTAGAGTGATCCTGCTTTTTGATATTTTCAACATGTCATCACAATTACAATCATGCCCTTAATGATAATAACCATGTTTATAGACAGCATCTATCCCTTGGTGCAGAATGCTCAGCATTTCATGTTCTGGAGCTGCTTTAATTCTTAGGAAACACTATTGTTCTCCATGGCTACAAAAATTTGTCTGTAAAAATATATCATAATTGAATGTGACTGCTTATGTCTTCCTCAGGTGGTTTTCTCACATGCTATTGATCTAAAAGTTGTCCATATTTGAGCACCACATTCAGCATGACCTACTCCAAGAACCTCTGCTTTTTTTTTTTTTTTGAGATGGAGTCTCACTCTGTAGCCCAGGCTTGAGTGCAGTGGCGTGATCTCAGTTCACTGCAACTTCCACCTCCCAGGTTCAAGCAATTCTCCTGCCTCAGCCTCCCAAGTAGCTGGGATTACAGGTGTGCACCACCATGCCTGGCTAGTTTTTGTATTTTTAGTAGGCACAGGGTTTTGCCATGTTGGCCAGACTGGTCTCAAATTCCTGACCTCAAGTGATCCACCTGCCTCGACCTCCCAAAGAGCTGGGGTTACAGGCATGAGCCACTGTGCCAGGCCACCTCTATCTTACTTTTCTCAAAGATAGTATGCTTTCCTTCCTTAACCTCTCATCATTCTTATTCCATTTGTACATTTTCACCTCATATCACAGGTGATTATATCACACACATATATATGCATGTATATATACACATTTATGAAGACTCTTGTAGATATCATGAACTGAAAACATAGTTGAGTGTTTTCATATGTCAGCGTTTTTAACCAGAAGTTTGTTACACTGTTATCACCATATAAGGGATTTTCTGTACATGACACAGATCACACACAGATACATGATTTGTTTATAGTTGATAAAACTGTTCATATTTTGGATAATCTTTAGCCAACTGCTGTGAGAATCTTGTTCAGAATTGCAGGATTGAATGGTATAAATGCTATTTAACTGCACGTGAACTGCATAGCTGTTCCAGTAAATTCTTGGCATCACCTAAAACTGTCATGTCTTTGTGAAATTTTCTTTATATTTTAAGCAAATGCATATTCTTCATATGTGTTTAGCCACACACGGCTGACATTTCTGTTGTGATATTCTATGCTATATTCTTGTGCTAATATATGTGGCATATAAAGAAACACGTAAGATAAAAAAAATTGTATGACTGCATCATACAATTCTATGTGGTTGAAAAATGAATACTGATTGTTGCAATTTTCTTGGAATTGTGTTTTGTTGCCTTTGTTAGCAAAGCCATTGTTTCAAAGACCAGTGTGTATGCATATTGTTGGTAGACTTTGTCTAAAATAAATTAAGTTTATTTTCTAGTGAATACAAAACTTTTGCAAAGAAAGATTGATGCTAATGACTTGACATTAACCATCTTAAAACACATTCATTACAAATACAAATTGAACACCTCTTGTATACTCAGTAATGTATCCCTGTAAGAATTCTAACACTTAAAAGGAGGAATAAGATACTGTTGCTATACCAGCTACCACTTTTTACAGCCCTTTTATATTCAGAAAGTAAAGGCAGATACCACCTCTGACTCTTTTCAAATAATTGTATATTCTAAATTGCAATCAAAATCTTAAAAGTAGATAGTGTTTTCGGGAGATGGAAGAGTTAAAGCAATGACACTATTTTGGAGATATCTGTGGTGCTGCAGATACATTACGTTGAGGGAGAACTATCATTTATGTTTATATAAACATATACATCTGTTCACTGAAAACAAGCAATCACATTAATTTACAGTCCCATCTCAAATCATGTAAATAAAGGCAACTTACATATTTCAGTTTTGGAAATCAAATTTTAAAAATTGTAAGTTATCATAGGCCATGACCACCTTTGGATTATACACAAACCTAAAATATTCACTGATTCTGATATCGAAAAACATACATTTTGGGGAATTACCTTTTCGGAGACATTGAATAAGGGAAGGTCAACCAATTTTTAAAAATATTCTGGAATCCACAGCAATTCAGAGGGCTTGCTTCTGTTTTTCTAGCCAATTTGGGGAAGAGCTATAAGTGAAACAAAATCTCCTTAGTTGCATATGGTTTGAGAGGTTCTCTAGGTAAACAGACATAAGGAATAACATCTTTTATATACATAACAGATGTAATATGCTTGTAGATAGGCATATAAGTACATGTATTTATAAAACTGGGCTATATATGTTCATATATACAGTAGGGACTAGAAAGGTGTAGGCTTTGTTAACGGTAGAAATCTCCAGGCTAACGTGTGGGAATGGGATAGACTTGGAAGGAGAACTTCCACCTTATACTTTGTATACATTTGTTTCTAACTTTTAATATTTTTTTACTGTTATAAAAACAATTTTAAAGATTTATAAACAGCTATCACTGCACTGTGTATGATATCATGTCTGCTGTGAGGAGATTGTCACCTTTCCTGCATTTGAAGCTGTGTTTCAGATGTTTTTGCTGAATCAGGACAGGAGATAAGAGTGGGAGGGGATAAGCATTTAGTCACGTTTCTACAACTCAAACTCTGAGCAGTTTTGAAACAAAATTGGTTTCCAGACCTCTTAGAAAAAAGGGGGACATGGAAATGACTCAGGGCAAATGTACTTTTTATTATTTGGTTTTCAGAACATTTGGCTCCTGAGTTTCTCAGTACAATGGTTATGTAAGAAGCTGATAAGATTTATAAAGGAATTTCTTAAAATTATAGCAGCATACTTTAAAATAACTCAGATCTTTCTTGAATTTTCATTCACTCTTTTATTACTCACTTAAACTTCAGTGTCTGATTGAATTTTATTATTTGATTTATCTTGTGATGCACCAAAGATTAGTCAGTCAAATGGATTGCAATGCAATATTTAAAACTTTTCATTTATCTCCTGTACCTCAAACGTTTTAATTGGCATTTGAAAGACACCTGTAGATATTTTAGAAAAAAATGTGATTTTTCTGTGAAACAATTAAATACCTAGGTGATGAAGAACTTCAGCATTATCAAATATATTCAACATAAAATGTTTGCATAAATGAAATATGTATTGAATTGCTTCTATGTTTTGCACATGAAAATTGGAAGTTATTTATAATGCATTCTGTCTCTGTAAAGTAACTTATGTCTAACTCATAATAAAGCATTTAACACTGATTTCATTTTAAGAAAGTAATCTTAAAGACGACTTCTGAGGCTGGGTGAGGTGGCCCATGCCTGTAATTACAGCACTTTGGGAGGCTCAGACAGGAGGATTGCTTGGGGCCAGCTGTTTAAAACCAGCCTAGACTGCAGAGTGAGACCTCCCTCTCTACCCAAAAAAAAAAAAAAAAAAAAAAGCTGAGTGTAGTGCTCAGGCCTGGAGTCCCAGCTACTCAAGAGGCTGAGGTGGGAGGATTGCTTGAGCCCAGGAGGTTGAGACTGCAGTGAACCAAGGTTGTACCACTGCACTCTAGCTTAGGTGACAGAGACCCTATCTCTTAAAAAAAATTAAAAAATAACTTTTGATTAACGAGTCAAATTATTAGAAAAAAAGTATATTTTAAAATGATAATAGATGCATATATTTTTATTAATATTTTAAAATTATTATTATTTTTTTGAGATGGAGTCTCACTCTGTCATCTAGGCTGGAGTGCTGCAGTGGCGTGATCTCGGCTCACTGCAACCTCCGCCTCCCGGGTTCGAGTGATTCTCATACTTCAGCCTCCCAAGTAGCTGGGACTATAGGCATGCACCACCACCCCCAGCTAAGTTTTTGTATTTTTAGTAGAGGGGAGGTTTCGGCATGTTAGCAAGGCTGGTCCCGAACTCCTGACCTCAGGTGATCCGCTCGCACTGGCCTCCCAAAATGCTAGGATTACAGGCATGAACCACCACACCCGGCCAGAATTCCTTAATTGGTAAAATAATACATTCACATGATAAAATTCTCAAGCAGCACAAATGTATGCATTCAATTTTTCTTCGCTATCATTGCATGCTACTACCTATCTTTCCAGAGAAAATGCTAAAGTTGCTTTTGCATCTTCCAAAATTATATATAGATATGTATGTCAGCAATGTTATCTGTACATGTCTTTTATATGCATAAAAATTATAGAGGGAAATGAGAACAGTTGCTGAGATATTTTTTTTGTGAGTAAATAACAAGATGAACAATCATTTTGTGCTGGGGGAAAAGGGATAATTAGATATAGGTGTGAGTGAGAGCAATCCTCTGTGACTCCTTATTCATTGTATAATTGGTAAATATGTAATGATTTATTTACGTTCTTCCCAGTTAATAGACTTTCCAGCTGATTCCATTTTTCTGGTTATAGTACCAGTGCTGTGAGCATCTTATAAATATATACAATATGTATATGTGCATGTACACAGGTAGCGTATATTTCAAAAGTTAGGTTGCTGGATCAAAAGATTTCTACATTATTTAATCTAGAATGAAAAGTCCAAATTAGCAAGAAATTTACACCAAAACTGCACTTTTAAGAGAATGAGTGCCTCTTTTCCAATATCTTCATCAAAACAGTGTTTTAAACTGTTGATCACTGCTATTTTAGATATATTAAGCTTCTTCACTCTTATGAAAATTAAGTGTATACCCCCCATGTCTAGGCTGGTGAAGCGTGCAGGCCAGGATCTTAATTCATGTGTGGAAACTGTAAACATATATTATTATTCCTTATTAAGCTTTTGTTAACTGTTGTGTACTTGATTCTCTTTTGGGATCTCATTACACCATCCTATCTTTCGAAGTTATCTTCTGTATTAGTGCCTTTAATTTTCACACCTGAATTTACATCTCTTCTCGAAGTCACTATTTGTAGGCTCAGGATTCTCCATTAGTAACACAAAACTGATTTATGTTCTCTATTTACTTATTTCAAAACCTAACTAAATTTAATCCCTGCCTTTAATAAGCACACATTTTCATAGTATGCACTTCTACCAACTTCTATTTTGCCTTACAATGCTGTTTTACTTTACCTTAAAACAAATATGTAAGTATGTTTATAATAAAGAAATATATATTTTAAGCAGATAGTAAACTCATACTTCAAATATACATTTTCAAAGGTATGCATATATGTATATAGCTATCTCAGCTTGTTCATCAAATGGAAGAAAGGAAAACATAAGAATGTTAGGAAAAAGATGAAAATCATTGCATTATTAAATATTAAGTAATAAACCTACGTGAAATAAGTTAGTAACCCACAAAGTTGTATACTAATATTTCACAATTTCTTTAATTTGGAATAATTATATTTAACATATTTATTACCAAGGTAATTTTGGCAGCAGTAAAAGGTCATTTTCAATTTAGTGGTTGTTTAATTTGTTTAATAAAAGCAATATATTTCATATAAAGTATTTCAAATAAATGAAATTTGCAATATGTTTAATAAAATGGCTAATTTACTTAATTGAAATAATCCTTACCACAGCAGTAATAAGGTGATATAGATGATTAATTGATTGATTAGTGTGAACCATATAATACAGATGAAATAGGATGGCACCAATAAAACCTATATCAGCTAAGATTACTAAAAAGAATATCGTTTATAATTCAGTTCTGAAATGAAAATTTGCCCCAAACGTCTAGGACTGATGAAGTGCCCATGACTTCATATTAATTCATTTATGGAATCTTACACCATATATTGTTACTTATGCATACTTAAACTCTGTTGGTCTTTGCTAATCTAATGCTTTCAAGGGAATGTAATATAGATTCAGATAATACACCTTTTAATTTTGAGAATTAGATCTTGAATAATAAGCAAATCTTTTGATCCTTCAAACTTGTGACTCAGGGCAGATTATTTGGTCTTATTTGTAGCCAGATATTTGCAGGTAACTGTAGGTAATCTCAATTGAGTATTAAGGCCACAAGAATTTGCATAAGTGGCTCTATCTCCAGACATCCAAGTAAATACTACTCCAGGGGATAATGCAGGTATAAAATAATAGGAGCATGATTCTGCACAATGTGACTCTGCAGGGCTCCCCAAACTCCAGTCAGCTGAGAGATGGAAAGTAAAACATGTGAACGGAGTGGGACTTCCCGCTGCATCTTCCTACAGCCAGGTGCTGTCGAACTGAAGCGTTGGTCCATTGCCACCTGTGCCAGTTAACATTCAGCGTCATGTGGATGGGTGGAGTTTAAGTATCCACCAACTTCAACTATATTTATAATTAAGCTGCATGCTCCAGTGAGAAAGGGGTGATGCAGGACAGAGTCCAGAGCCTGGAGATTTGGTGCTGCTTCAGACACCACCTCCGTGAGCATTTAGGAAAGTCCCAGGTCTCTAAAACCTTAAAGAACTGCACTCTAAAAACAAGATGGCTTGGGGTGAGATTATTTCAGGAGTCTCTTGCAGATCTGTCTCAATGTTGATGAGTTTTTTAAGAAGTCAGCAATATCTAAATCAACAAGCACCCTCAATTCTTTTTCGAGTGCAGCATAGTGTGCTAGAAAGAGCAGGAACTTGGAAGCCAAACAAGTTGAGTGTGAATATTGGCTGTTCCTTCATAGCTAAGAGGCTTGGAACTATTCTGTGCCCCCTTTTAAATGCAGATCAGATCACTTCATTGGGTTTCTGTGAAAATTTATGAGAAAATATATGGAAAACACTTAGAGAATTAGTTTAAGCAGGTTGATGTCCAAGCCTGACAGCCGGCTTCTCAGGTGAGGCCACTTGAATTCTACACCAGTGAAGCAGGTGAACTAGGGGCAGACCTGCACTGTTTTACAGACAAGCCCATCAACCAAACATGGCCCATGAAGGTCCCATAGAGAGATAGAACTCAAAGATCTCTCTCTTCACACCACAAACACGGAATTCATTGGCAGCCTAAGCAAGTATATAAGATAGTAGAATCTTACTCTATGCTAAAGGTCTTATAAATATTAGGTTAAAATGTAAGAACTCCTTTGTGTAACTCTGGGATCTGGAAAGGCTTGGTGAACAGAGGCTGATAGAATATGAAATAAAAACATTTTAACCCTGATAGTCTGCTCAAGATATCTGCAGAAACTGTAATATAAATATGAAAGAAATTACAAAAATACATATGTGGCTATGTTATAAAAATCTTGAGAGGAAACTTTTCATGTAATTAACTTTGGGTGAGTGTTTCTGATTTTATGGGTAATCATGACTAGAAAATGTGGCTCACTTTTCTAGTCATGATTATAATAAGTTGTTCACATACAAGGATTTTAGAGATACCTTAAGATGTATTTCCTTTTTAAAACAAGCTTATATTTTTTTCTCTCAAACTAAACAATCATATCAGTTACTTAAAAGGAAGTTTAATTTTCTCTACTGCTTAATTTCAGAAACAGTTCTTCAATTTGATATCTTGGTCAGTCATTGATTTGATTTGTTGAGACAGCAAAGTTTTGCTTTGTTTTGTTGGATTGGATTTGCCATTTCTAAAATGCCCCTAAAAGAATTCTTCTGGGTAGCAGCTGTAGGATTCATTTTTCGGTAATTTGTTCTTCCATAGCATGTCCCATTAAATTACCTTGAGGAAAAAGCACTGAGTCTCAATCTCCGGGTTAGAGAGAATCAGGATAGTCCTAGAAAGCTGAACAAGAAATTCAAATTGCAGCACTCTACACTATAGATAAGATTTGGAAGCAAGCTAAATGTCCATCAGCAGATGAATGGATAAAGAAAATGTGGTACTGAAACGCAATGGAGTACTCTTCAGCCATAAAAACAATGAGATTCAGTCATTTGCACCAACATGGCTAGAACTGGAGATCATTGTTAAATAAGGCAGGCACTGAAAGACAAACATCACATGATCACTTATTTGTGGGATCTAAAAACAAAAACAATTAAACTCATGGACATAGGGAGTAGGATGGTTACCAGGAGCTGTGTAGGGTAGCAGAGTGTAGGAAGGAGGTAGGGATTGTTAATGGATTAAATAAAAAATAGAAGAATGAGTAAGACCTATTTGCTTACACAACAGGATGGATATAGTCAATAACTTGTCAATTTTAAAATAACTTGCAGTGTAATTGAATGGTTTGTTACTCAAAGGATAAATGTTTGAGAGGAGAGATATCCCTCACCCTGACGTGACTATTATGCATTGCATGCCTGAATCAAAACATGCCATGTACCCCACAAATATACACACCTACTCTGTACACAGGAAAATTAAAATAGACTCAAGAAGCACGTTTGGTGTATAAATCAGGCAATTAATCTCCGCAAGTAGGAGAGGTTGACAGTATCATTTTATAGTGACTAAAATAAGATGAAAAAAACACCACAATGCAAGGTGGATATTACAAATATTTTTATTTAAATATGAACTAATTTTCTCCTACAGTAAGTTAATACGAGGCATAAGAAGCCTAAAGCCAGTGTCTGTAAGATGAGACACTGAAATCTAATTCTCTCAAGATCTATGACTTCTATTTTTTTTTTTTTTTTTTTTTTTTTTTTGAGACGGAGTCTCGCTCTGTCGCCCAGGCTGGAGTGCAGTGGTGCAATCTCGGCTCACTGCAAGCTCCGCCTCCCGGGTTCACGCCATTCTCCTGCCTCAGCCTCTCCGAGTACGACTTCTATTTTTTATCCTGAAATGAAGAATATATTTAGCTCAGTTGGACATGTTGGTTTTATTCTTGAAACTTGGCATTATAAGGTCTGTGAATGATCTTGATTGGATCTTATATTTTAACAAGCTGCTGCATATGAAGTTAATTCAATATGTTTGTGACAGAAAAAAGGTAGATGGTGATGTGTGGATGTAAAGGCTAAGAATGTAGATTTTGGTTAAAATTCTAATTATTTTCCATCAAATCTACATTTGACACACACTGTACTCTCAGGGTCACACAGTCCTAATACTTGTGAGATGAGCTGTGGAGTCACACACTCTGCCCTGAAGGTGTTCGGGACATGGTCTGTCTTATATTGTCTTGTTTAGCTGTCAGAGGTATGGTACTTTTTATTGTAGCCACATGGCCAAGACAGCTCTCGAGGCAGCCACAGCCCCACACAGAGGCACCTCCACTTGCTTGTCAGTAACAACTGGGGTGACCTCGCAGGAGATCACGTTCCCCCAGGGAGGCGATAGGCCAGCTTCCACCACTCACTCCTGTGCCGTGAAGAGCAGATTCCATGATTTTCAGAAGGGAGCATGACGGCCATAGGAAAATGTTTTGAATGCTGAAGGAGGCAGGCAGTAAGGATTCAGTTTGCCTGGACAAATCATACCATAACAGGTCTTCCAAAGATTTTCTGTGGAAACTGGTGGTAAGTTTAACAAAACTAGACAAACTCCAGGCCTGCATGGTGACTTCTTTGGAGTGATACCACACTGCAGGAACTCTGACTTTTGTCCTAATAATTAAATAAGGCCTCAAAACTCAATCCTGCATTTTACCTGTGTCAGATTTGGCTATGGAACAATCATTTGTGAACAGTAGGTGGATTAAGAAAGTACTTATAAAACATACATTTTTTTCAAGGTTTATTTTTCCAAAGATCAGAATAGCTGATGTACTTGTGTATCAATTTATATTCCCTATTGAAATTGTTATATTTATAAAAATAATACATTACTGATACTTTAAAATACAGTTTATTCTTATTTTTAGCATCTGCTGTTAATGGCTTACATTTCTATTACACCGATATATTACATAGAAACTATATTAGACATTCAACGGTACTGGCTTCTTAAATGTCTCCAAGAGTAGATAAAAGTATGAAAAATATTGATTAGATTATATCATTTTTTCTATAGGAAATAAGTAGTTTTAACATCTGTTGTCACTTTTTGTCATGGAGTCACGTGACGACAAAACCCAGTATTTTCTTGAGGAAAAAGATGCAGTTTGTTCCAGCGGTGGCCCAGGAGACAGCTATGGATGGCTGAGCCCTGGAGAAGTGGGGCTTGATGGGCAGTGCAGGGTCTGGAGTGAGGAAAGAGTGTGTATTTGTCATTCAGTCTAAGAGTTAAGTCCCAAAATCACTGGCTAAGCACTGTCAGAGGCATGAAGACATTTGTTACTCTTTGTTCCTATCCAATCAAAAAGTAAATCAGGTTTACGATATGTCTTCTCAATTGTTACTTCATCTTTAATTGGGTGGAAATGTTGGATTAGCTTCAGTGACTATATCATGAGCTTCCTCCTCCCTCTGTTTTAGTCAATGTCGGGCTGCTCTTAAGTGCATCATCACACAATTTTACTGGGTTTTCTTTTTGTTGTTTCTTTCCTTCTGTTAGAGTGTGGGGACTTCATAGGATGGGTCACAAGGCATAGGGCTGAGTTCAAAAAGTGGCTTATGCTGCCAAACATTCAGATTTAGTGTTCTTAGATCCAGTTAGTTAGTTAGAGACAGTCTCACGCTGTTGCCCAGGCTGGAGTGCAATGGTGCGATCTCAGCTCACTGCAACCTGCATCTCCAAGGTTCAAGCAATTCTCCTGCCTCAGCCTCCTGAGTAGTTTTTACAGCCACACCATGGGATTAGCTGGGATTACAGGTGCACACTACCATGCCTGGATAATTTTTGCATTTTTAGTAGAGACAGGTTTTCGCCATGTTGGCCAAGCTGGTCTCAAACTCCTGACCTCAAGTGATCTGCCCACTTCAGCCTCCCAAAGTGCTGGGATCACAGGTGTGAGCCACAGTGCCCAGCCCCTAGATCCAGATATTTAAAATTCCTTGTCTTTTCTTTGAAAAGAATTAAAGCTGTTAATCTTGAGACTGAAGAGAAAATCACTTCCTGGAGCCTACAGTGAATGAACATCAGTTCCACAAGTTTCCCCCATTTTTTGCCGTTTTCCTATCCTGACTTTTGTAGGATTGTCAAAGAAATGGGTCTGTGCCTGTGTGCTTTACATTTCAGTCTTTTTTCCCGTTTTTCCAGATTCGTTAAAAGTATCTTGCAAAGGACAGAGGTAAATACACGCAAATTTTAAACTCCATCTATAAATTCATAAAGGTGTAGGTAATAAAGCTCTTTTTCAATCAAAAGATGGGAATTTTACATATTCACATGCCAGGTGAATGACTGCAAATGGTAAAGTTGTAGCTCTTTCAGACAAGGGCAGATTTGAGCATAAAGAAAATTGGCTTTATCAAATTTGCTGTTTCCCATTTTAAGGGCGCTTTTCATCTCTCTGTTGCAGCACTTGTCTGTTTGCACAGAGGTTGTTCTTGCCGGCAGGGGGAGCTGGGGCTGCCCTGGGAATGAGGGAGCCACTTGGCTGCGCTTGCAGACAGCCAGTGCCTTGACCTCGCAGGGAATTGCCTCTAATGTGCCCTATTCCTGGTTCAAAGGTTGATACTTTTAGTACAAATTTATGTAATGATCTCATTTCAATGATATTATGAGTTGTATACAATAGCAGTCCCCAACCTTTCTGGTGCCAGGGACTAGTTTTGTGGAAGACAATTTTTCTACGGACCAGGGTGTGGGAGCAAATGGTTTTGGGGTCATTCAAATGTAGTACATTTATGATGCGCTTTATTTCTATTATTATTGTAATACACAATGAAATAGTTATAGAACTCGCCATAATGTAGAATCAGTGGGAGCTCTAAGCTTTTTCCTGCGACTGGTCAGTCCCATTTGGAGGTGATAGGAGACAATGACAGATCATCAGACATTGGATAGTTACGAGTGTGCAACCTCGATCCCTCATATATGTAGTTCACAACAATGTTTACGCTCCTGTGCGAATCTAATGCTGCTACTGATCTGACAGGAGGTGGAGCTTAGCTGGTCACGTGAGCCATGGAGAGCAGCGGTAAAAACAACACAGCACAGCATCTCTTGCTTCTGCTGCTCACCCCCGATAGGCAGCCGCATTCCGTGGCTCGGGGTTGGAGACCCTTGGTATACAACAAAGTGCTAAAGAAATCTAAATTGTTGGATAGTTTCTAATCCATAACCAAAATTACTGCTTGGCTTCATATATTTTTATTTCCTCTATGTCCCTGGTTTGAAATCTCCTGTGAGCTTTCAGGAGTTAAAAGCACAGGCTCTGGAGAGAGACATCAGGGTTTGAATCTTGCCTCTAGTGCTCTCCACCTGCATGGTCTTAGGTCAGTTATTAAGGATCTCTGAGGCTTCGTTTCCTCACCTGCAAAAGGAGTACGCTTTACTCCCTGTCGTTAAGTCATAAGGGTATTTTATGGATGTTGTGAGAATACGGTGTTTTCACACTCCGAGCATTGACCAGCAGTTAGTAGACACTCTAGGGAAGTAGCTGATACTTGAGTTTTTGTGGCATTAGTCCATTTCTTTTCACCAGGCCCCAAATCTAGGAAACCAACACAACGGGAAACCTGCCTTGCCGTAGGTTAATCACTAAGGTCATAGCCAGGGAAGGGGATTCTACAAGCAGTCCTTTGAATAACTTACTTAAGCCGCCTGGTCTCTGGGCTCTTGCCTGACAAAAGCTACAACTGGAAAACAGTTAAGTTCCTGTGTGAGTTTACTGTTTTCTCATAACCCGTTTGACAAAATTTTTAAATTCAAATTTTACTTTTTCAAACTTCTCAATATAATTGCCGATCATGTTTTTGTAATCCATGTACGCTTTAGCGAGGATTTATTTTATATAATCACCATTTTTAAGTCAATAGCCAATATTTCTGTATTCTAATCCTGTCTCTTTTAGTGTGTGAGCACTAGCAAATCTCTTTACACATTTTTACAGGCCTTTTGAGAATACATTGACAAATATAATGAAGTGCATAAATATAAGTTATTGCTGTGGCTTTTAAAACAATACTGTGTTTATTTGAAGTAATTCCCTTTTACCCAATTGTTACATATCATTCACATATTTTAATAGTATATATAATAAGTTTTATTAATTCCACCAAGAAAATAGCAGGCCCCCATTTCCTAGTACCTTCTCTTGGATGTGTATGTTATCAACTTATTAAGCATTTGCTACATTTCTAATACATGCCAGGTTACTGAAGTTTGGCTTCAAAATAGTTAGAACAACAACTGATTACCATGGTCTTAATTCTATTGTCAGGATTTAGGATTCTTTTGTTTCATTCCTCTATCTTTTTCTCCTTTCCAGTTAGCCTCTGTTTTTTGTTTGTTTTTTGTTTTGGTTTTGGTTTTTGCCAGACAAAGTGGTAGCTTCAGAGCGAAGTTTTGAAATGGGGCTGGGGCTGGTGTAGATGATCAGGGTCGGGTGTTATAAAGCGTAACTGAGTAGCAATCGGTCTCTACTTGGTCTCTCCACTTTCTTGTCTCGGCCCTCCTCTCATGAGTGTGTGCTTGTGTGCTCACTCGCTCTCCTCTCACCTTGTTTGTCCTTCAATCTGAGTTTGTGCATAATGTTCTAAGTGCAATGAATTCCTCCCAACTCTTGGTTTCAATTTTATAGACGTTAGGTTCACCATTAAGAAAATCACAGTGTAAAAATATATTTTGTGAGATATGACGAAATAAATTTGCATATTATTATTTAACATCTTTGAGCCATTTCACTATTTTTTTTTATGTTGTTGAAATAATGAAAACAGACCTGGAATAAACTCTAGGGGTCACTACTTACTCCCCTCCCTTGCCTATGAGCAAATCAGTTAGAGCCTCCCGTCTTTTTCTACAGCCATGTGGTCTATTTAAGATTAAATATATTAATACTAATGATCAGAGGAGAAAATAAAATGGAAACTCCATGAGCTGTTCTGAAGAAGCACAAGTCTTATCCAAAGTCTTTCCATAGAAAAGTGGCATATCTGAGGGAGAAAAGATTGAAAAGACATCTTGATATAAAAATTCTAGTAGTGAATTTTGCACTCTTAAGATAATTTACGGATCCTTATCATTCAGGAGAAGCTGGTGCTGATCACACAGAAGGCATAAGAGTGGAGGGGAAAACACTGGAGTAAAGTATTTGCAATGACAATTGAAAGGAAAAACGCTGTTACTGTTTTAATGTCATTTGTAAATGGTTTTATTGTCATAAATATACGTCATGTGGATGCTATTTCATGCTTGGGGGCAAAATCTGTTTAGATTTTTGTTTCCAATAGTCTATTACACTGTAATTATAAAATAACTTGCCCAAAATAACTTGGTGCATTGATTTAAAAAAAGAGGATCAGTGGAATTCTTGACAAATTTGTCTAGAATGCAATTTGGGGAAAATTTATTTTCTTCCCCAGAGGAACTTTTATTAGAGAGTAGTGTTTAGCAGAGTGTAATTTCTTAGGAGGAAATTTCTATTTAGTGCAAACTATGATATACCATGTCTATTAAATCACCATAACCAAATGAAATTCCTCTCAGGGTCCTGGGAGAAGGTAGACTATGTCATAACCATGAGGTAAACAATGATATATTTAAATAAACTGATAAGCCTTTAATGGTGTAAGCCTCCTTAGGGAGGAAAACTATCAGTTAAAGCAATATGCAGTGGTTTAATTGCAATATTTTTTCAGCACCAAAACATAAGATGTGATTTTAGAAAAATTTCTTCTCCAAGCCAGTATTCATGGCATGAGAAACCTGGGGCCTAACTCCTGACATAAAGGGGCACCTTGCTCAGGAAAGCACACGTAGGATAGATTCTGACATAGATTTGCTTTGTGGAATCAGTACAGTTAGCTTTATTTATAAACCTCACTTCTGAGATTTAAACATTAATTTTTGTTTCTGCTTTTATACTTCCTGGTTGATCCTGAAAACTCAGGCAGTCAATTTCAGTTCAGGGGGAAGGCAGTTAAGGAGACCTCATCTTCCAGCTCAGCTTTGAGTGGATTCTCTCCTTTGCTTCTTCTCTTTTTCATTCCCTGATGGGAGACCACTGATTTGATCCCCAAGTCTTGGCCAAAAATGTAGGATTCCCTCATTCCATAGAACTTAACTGAATGGGCGTGGATTTCTTCCTGAGCCAGTGAGATCCTGGCTCTGATGGGAGGGGATTGCTGGGATATTTCAACAAATATGGGTGGAGCACTTCCATGCCCCAGGCATTCTAGAATCTCAGCATATGGCTGTGGGTTACAGGGGACCCACTTCTGCCCTCATGGAGCTCCTGTTCCTTTGGGATATTGGGGTCCAACTCTTGGAGTACCTAGCATGAAGGGCCCTCCTCTGTGCATTCGTTTCTCTCTCTGGTCTAGCCTCTAAACTTTGACTTTCTTTGCCTCCTAAATCAATATGTACCAAGTCCTTCTGTAATGAGTCTTATGCTTTTACAATTTTCTGATCCAACTTGAATTCTACAAATTATATAAGCTAATCTCTGTTTCCCAATTGACAGAAGGAATTGCCAAAGAACCAAACTGAGCCACTGTTTACAAAACATTTTGGTGTGAAAGGAGGATGCTTTTTCTTTGTCCGATGTATTTTGTATATGCAGATGTGTGTGTATAAAATATGTGTGTATATGTATGTATACACACACATACACACGTAAAGCTCTTGAAGAGCAATGAAACCAAAATGATGAGAAATTACAGTATTCTCTTCAACAAGAAGTAATAGGACTGTTGAAATCTCATGATGTTTTTAAAATACAACCAGATATTCGTGTAAGGCAGGCATGATCCTTTTAGAATTCTATCCAATTCTATAAATATATATAATATATTATATATAATCCAATTATATATTTTTATATAAATTTTATATAAAATATATATCAGTCTTCATAGAAAAAAAACTTACCAGTAGTAATCATTTTATGATGTACATATATACTGAGACATTGTGTTGTACACTGTAAATATGTAAAACTCTTATTTTAAAAAATACACAAAATAAGGCCGGGCACAGTGGCTTATGCCTATATTCCCAGCACTTTGGGAGGATGAGGCAGGTGGATCACCTTAAGTCAGGAATTTGAGACCAGCCTGGCCAAATGGTGAAACCCAGTCTCTATTAAAAATACAAAAATTAGCCAGATGTGATGGTGGTGCCGGTAATCCCAGCTACTCAGGAGGCTGAGGCAGGAGAATCCTTGAACCTGGGAAGTGGAGGTTGCCGTGAGCTGAGATCACGCCACTGCACTCCAGCCTGGGTGACAGAGCTAGACTCCATCTCAATAAATAAATAAATAATACACAAAATAACCAAATTTAAAATGAACCTGAATTATTAATATGTCATTATCAATTATTTTAATAAGCCCTAAAAGTTCTGTAGTTTGTGTGTTTCCTAAAGGAATTGAACACATCTAGTATTACTGAAAGTGTCATAAGGAAAGTTGCAAATTTTTTATAAGAAAATACATGTTTACATATTTCTGTGTCTATACCTGCTCTGACATGTAGAGAGATATACACATATGCCAGGCAGGCAGACCTTTTATTCCAGAAATTAATGTGAAAAACCATTTCCGTATTGCATTAGCAAATCATTTAGGTATTCCTATTGAACTACTGCTTACAAGGAAGATAAAAAGCTACCTAGAATTACTTTTAATCCGTAGTAGATACTAGATGATAGAGAAAGATGTTGGGACTCCTTAGATGCGAAGTAGCTGTCTTGCTACAAGCTGTCCTGATCTTCTTTGTATCAAGTTGATACTTTCCTAGTTGTCTTGTGTTTAGAATGTGTGGTTCAATGGATACAGTACAAGTGAACATGGATTTGCTTTTTCTTTTAAGTGAAGCCAGATTCAAATAGATGTGATGGGTGCTTTGGAGAGGAGGAAAACAGGCATCAGAGACGTATCACATTCACTCTTGATATTGTGTGATACAAAAACGAGACATTTAACCTTAATGTCTTAACAATAACAATGAAAGGCTCCAAGTACAGTAGCTACTTGGAAAATCTTTACTACTGGGCCAATCAGGTGTCACAGCAAGGAGTCAGAAAAACATTTGAAAACCTAACTTTAAATAAAGTGCCTTAAATAAAGGGCAGTCTGTGCCCTAGAAACATTATATTAAGTAGCGATCCCTGAGTTTAAAATTCAACAAGGTTTTAAGAAAAAGAATTATTCAATAGCTTAAACATGCATATATTTGTATGTGTTATACATTGTGATAAAAATCTATAATTGAAGTTTATATTGAGAGATTTATATACTTTATATAAATGGTTTCAAATTAGTGATATGCTGAATAGAACACAAAAATAAATAAATTTAATAGGTACTATTTTCTGAGGCCAAAAGTTAAGGTATAAAAATAATGTAATTATTACATGGAATTTACATAATTTTTACTTTGGGTCTCTCTCCAAATGACGGCAGAAATTTTAATCTGGTAAAATGTATATATACTCATGTGATTCGCTGTGTGTGTTTGAGAGTGTGTGTGTGTGTGTGTGTGTGTATTTGATTCAGTCTTTTCTGAACCTCGCCTGCTTGATTCCATCTTCTCTGGATGGTATCTAAGTCCAAGAGAGTTCTATGACCCCAAGGTACTAGGGGTTGATAAAGCACCTGGTTCCAGATCACCCTCTGCCATGTCCTGACACAATTTGACATGTAACTCATTGCTTCCAGTATTTTGTCACCAGCACCAAGACCTGCTCACCAAGGCCACGTAACTCAAGTGATCTCTTGTACTGAGGACCATGCAGGGCACCGTGTGTGCCTCTCGTGGGCTCAGGAATTGTTAGATGGTCCCTGCACACCCATCTGACTTCTCCATTGTGTAGATTCTGTCCTCACCACCCCTACCTGGTAGGATATGCTTTCCATAAGGATGGTGACCTCCCAGGAGCCACAGCCACCTGTGCTCTTAGATCTCCCAAGCTCTCTGGGGCGGTTCTGTCTACAGCAGTTCTCACAGGGACATGATCACTGATCACTTCTTGCTACCTGAATTGTCCCCATCCCTAGACCAGGCAAGCCTTATCGAGTGACCGAATACTTCTATCATAATTTCTCTTCTATATAAAAAGCTGAAACACCTGACATCTGATACTAATACCCCTTCCCACTTTTAAATTCTGCTATATATAGTACATAATGTAGTATACTATGTATTATATAATATTATATACTATATTACTATATTATATAATAAAATCATATTTTTATTGTGTGGTACTATAAAATATTACTATATTACTATATTGTATAATATATAGTATATAGTAATATAAAATATTACTATATTATATTATAAAAATATTACTATATTTAATAAAATATTACTATAAAATATGAATAACAAAATATTACTATATTAGTATATTATATAGTAAACAATATAATTTATAGTATATATACTATGCTGTACATAAATACTGTGTATATATACTACACTATAGTAAATATACTATAAATACAGTATAAAATACTACATACAGTCTTTATAAAATATATAAAAAGTTTGCTATATATGTCATATAAACTATAGTACGTATGTTTACTATATATAGTATATAAGTCTACTATATATGCTCTATATAGTATATAAGTTTAATATATAGTATATACAGTATATAAAAAGGTTTACTAGATATACTACATATAAAATATATAAAAAGGATTTTCAAAATTATATAATATATACTACATAATTAAAAAAATCTTTTTATACCTACAACAAATTTTGGATGAATTCTAGAACAGAATTTGGAATAACTTATTTTACTGAAAAACTAGTCCAATAACTATAGATATAAGGCTTCTGAATTTACAGATTCCAGTCTATTTCCTGATTACCTAGCGTCTGTATATGCCATCTGGAAATTAATGTCAGTCTCTCTGTCACATCCATAGGCGATAAGATTTTTTTTATTTCAAAATAATTATGGACAATTTTCCTTTAGTAAAATTTCATAAACCCTTGGAAGTTTGGAAAACACATTTTAAAATGTTTTAATGTATACCTCTTTAATTTTGGGCTATGTCTACCTCTCTAAAATGAAGATACTTTAGTATGCTTGTAGTTTTGGTAAAACACTAAAAAATTACGATAGGGAGTAACATATGTCATATTTTGTTGAAATATTCAAAGTTTATCAATAACTTTATGTATACTAAAATATTCCCATGCTACCTTGGACCATCAAATATGAATGACAAAAGGAAGACTTTCTACTGCAAGACACCTGTGTGGATTATTGGGATTTACTTCAAAATCCATTTTACTTCAAAATGCTTCATAATTTACTATGTGTTGAAAATAAGCCAGTTGCTTATAAGAAGCAGGGATTCCTCAAAGTGAGGCAGAGAAGAATAAAATGTGTTGCAAGGGCCCTCATGGAAAGGATGCTCACAGAAGTACTTTAGTGTCTTCAGGAGCACATTTGTGAGTCACCAAGGAGTGAGTCTTGCCAGCTCCTCGTAAGATTCCTCACTCTCAGCCAGTGTGGAGTAAATGGCTGTAAACATTTAATCACAAAGTTAGCTCCTGAAAGCTCTTTTTGATCAGTTGGATCCACTCATCCTTCCACATCCCTGTCAACTAATGTTGGACTCCATTTTTTTTTTTTGCACACAAATAAGAATGAATCCATTTCATTCCAGCTATTTGAAATCAGATCACATGCATGTATTTTCCCTACATATGTCAATATTAAATTACCCCAAACTTCTGAACAGTAGTCTCATTACACTGGTTTTAAATATCCCCTAATATCTTGTTCCTACTTCCGGAACTAATATCATTTGACCACACCCCTTCATAATCACAATTCTTTATAAAACTTAATAATTAAAAGGGACATGAAATTGTATTTAAAGTGCTATCACATTATTTTGTACCTAACTTATGCGAATATATATGTAAACCTTCAAGATGGGCAATTACTAAATGAAATTATCCTCAATAGTTTTTGTTCAACTTGCTTTCAGAACTTAATGTTTTGTTATTAAATAGCATTATTTTGGTTACTAGATTATTTTAATCTTAATATAGGCCAGATGGCAGTTACGTGTATTGTTTTTAAAGGAAATGTCAAACTTCTCCGGAAGTTTTCTTTTTTCTACAGAAAATGGCTGTACCATTTTATATTTCCACCAGCAGTATAAGAGCAATCAATTTTCTCCACATTCTAGCCAGCATGTGATGTTGTCATTATTTATTTTTATTTCAGCCATTCTGATAGGCTGAAATATCATTTATGGTATTTCTCTGTGGTTTTAATTTGCGTTCCTCCAATGTCTATTGATGTAGAGTAAATATTCATGTGCTTGTTTGCCGTCTGGATGTCCTTTAGGTCACGTGACTCTTATGCTTGTTGCCTATTTTCTAATTGGATTGTTTGTTTTTTGCTGTTGAGTCTTGAGAGTTCATTGTATATTCTAGATACTTGTCTTTTGTCAGATACCTGGCTTGCAAATGTGCTCACCCAGTCTGCAGCATACACTTTCATTCTCTTAATAGGGTCTTTTGCAGCCAAAGTTTTTAATTTTTATGAAATCCAATTTATTAACTTTTCTTTTTCTGGGTTGTAATTTTGGTGTTATAGAAACTCTGTCTAGCCCTAGACTCAGAAGACTTTCCCCTATTTTTTTCCTAAGAGTCTAATTGCTTTACATTTTACATTTATATTTGTAATCCACATTGAGGTAATTTTTATATGAGGTGTTAAACTTAGGTCTAGGCTCTTTTACTATTTCCTATGGACATCCAATTGATCCATCATAATTTGTTGATGTATTCTATGCAGTTTCTTTTGAATCTGTTGAAAATAAGTTGGAGATATTTATTTCTGGGTTCTTTGCTCTGATCCATTGACATATGGGTTTATTTCTTTGCCAATCTGCCGATACCAAATAGTCTTAATTGTCGTAGATATAAAATAAGTCTTGAAATCAGGTGAAATATTTTTCCTACTTTATTCTTCTCTCGCAAAATGTTTGAGCCATTTTTTTTTTTGCCTTCCCATATAAATTTTAGAAAGATCTTGCTATATCTCCAAAAATTCTTGCTGGGATTTTGGTAGAAATTGTGTAAAACCTGTGTATCAATTTGGAAGTGACCTATATCTTTACATTATTGAGTTTTCCATTCTATTAACATGGTATTTCTCTCCATTTATTTAGCATTTCTTTGAATTTTTTCTTCAGTGTTGTGTACTTTTCTGTATATACTCTTGGGCATATCTTATTGTATTTATACAGAAGCTTTTCTTTTTTTGAGCTACTGTGATTGATGTATTTCAGATTTTGATGTCAACGTGTTCATTGCTAGTATGTAGAACTACAACAGATTTTTGTATGTTCACTGTGTGCCTTGCACATTTGATGATATCAATTACTAGCTCTACTAATTTTCTTGTAGATTCCTTGGCATTTTCTATAAAGATCATCATGCCATCTTCAAATAGTGGTAATTTTTTTTTTTTTTTTTTTTTTTTTTGAGATGGAGTCTTGCTCTGTCTCCCAGGCTGGAGTGCAGTGGTGCAATCTCGGCTCACTGCAAGCTCCACCTCTCGAGTTCACGCCATTCTCTTGCCTCAGCCTCTCCGAGTAGCTGGGACTACAGGCGCCCGCCACCACGCCAGCTAATTTTTTTTGTATTTTTAGTAGAGACGGGGTTTCACTGTGGTCTCGATCTCCTGACCTCGTGATCCGCCCGCCTTGGCCTCCCAAAGTGCTGGGATTACAAGCATGAGCCACCGCGCCCGGCCGTGGTAATTTTATTTATTCCTTTCTGACCTGTATGCATATATTTTCTTTTCTTGTATTATTGTATTTGCAGGATCTTCCAGCACAGTATTGAAAAAGAATGTTCAAAGCAGATATTTCTTGACTTGTTCCCAGTCTTATGCAGAAGTATTCAGTTTTTAACCACTAAGTAAAATGTTATCTTTAGGCTTTATTTGTAGAGATATTCTTTGTCAAGTTGGAGAAGATTCCTTCCAATCATATTTTACTGAGAACTTTTCTCATCATTCAATGATTATTATTGTCAAATGCTTTTTTCTACATAGATTACTATGATCTTGTGATTTTACTTTGTTAGCCCATTAATATTGCAGATTATGTTGATTAATTTTCAAAGATTGGACTTTTCTTACATTCCTCTAATAAACACCATTTGATCATCGTGTATAATTCTTATCTTGCCTACTTCTATTTTCTCTTACTTGGTTAAGGATTTTTTTGCATCTATATGCATGAGAGATACTGTTTTATTTTTTTATGTGTTTATCTGGTTTTGATATTAGAGTGTCTTAGTCTACTTAGGCTGCCATAACAAACTGCTGTAAATTACAGGGATTAAGAAATACAAGTTTATTTTTTCACAGTTCTGGAGACTGAAAGTCTGAGATCAGGGTCCAGAATAGTCAGTTCCTGGTGAGGGCTCTCTTCTTGACTTGTAGACAGCAGCCTTCCTGTTCCATGCTCACATGGTCTTTTCTCAGTATGTGTCCAGGGAGAAAGTATCCTTCTCTTTTCCTATTTTACTGAATGCTAATCCTATGGGATCAGAGTCCTAATTCTTTGACATCATTTAACTGTAATTACCTCTGTAAAGCCCCATTTCCAAACCTAGTTATGTTAGGGCTTCAATATATGAACTGCTGGGAGTAACATATTTTAGCCCATAAGGGAAAGGGTAGTGTCAATGCCACAAAATTACTGGAAAAGCATTCCATCCACTTATACTTTCTGGAAGAGACTGTGTAGAATTAGTGTTAATTCTTTAAAGTGTGTACAACTGGTGTTAATTATTTAAAGGTAGAATTCTCCAGTAGGAACATTTGGAACTGGAAATTTATTTGGGGAAGTTTTAATAGCTATAGGGTAATTCACATTATGTATTTTTTCATTGGTTAGTTATAATAGTTTATTTTTTTGAGCTAGTGACCCATATTGTCTCAGTTGCCAATTTTACATATGTAGTTTCTGTAGTAACTTCTATTATCTTTTTGGTGAATTCTGAGTTCATAGTAATATTTGATGTTTAATGACTAACAGTGACTATTTGTACCTTCTGAAACTCCCAATTAGTCGGTCTTTTTCAATTTTAATGATTTTTTTCCAAAGAATTCGCTCTTTGTTTCATTATTTGTTCTTTTTTCTTTCAATTTTATTGATTTCTGTACTTTTCTTGTTTTTTGCTTTCTGTTTGCTTTAGTTTTCTTTTTTCTTTTATAGTTCTTGCAATGAGAATTTGGATTAGGGATTCGGGAGCTTTTCTAAGTTGCGTTTTTAGTGCAACTAATTACCTTCTCAGCACTGCTTAGCTGAGTCTTACAAAGTTTAATATGTTGTATTTTATATTTTCATTCAGTTTATATTTTTATTTTCCTTGAGGCTTCCTCTTTGATCCCTGGATTATTTAGAAGTGTATTGTTTATTTTCCAAATAATTAGATATTTTTCTGTCATTTTTATCTTACTGATTTCTAATTTGATTCCACTGTGTGGTCAGAGAACACACACTATATGATTTCAGTTATTTTAAATGTGTTGAGGTTTGTTTTATGGCCTCAAATATGGTTTATCTTGGTATATGTTCTATGGGCACCTGAAAGAAATGCGTACTCTGTTCTTGTTGGGTAAAGTGTTCTATAAATATTGATTAAATACTGTTATATAGGGTTGATGAGTTCTGTATTCTTGCTGGTCTTCAGTCACAGAAGAATTTAAACTCACTTTTTTTTCCCTTTCTTAAAGCAATGTTTGCTTCACTGACTTGTCTTCTGTATTGTGTTCGATAACATATAAGCCACAAAGCAGTGTCTGCTGGTATGACAGTGGTTTCTTTTTCCATTCATCAGTCATTTACTCCTTCATGTGAATGCACCATCTGGAAGTTGTTTGGATTGGCATCCAATGGGAAAAAATGAACAAATGAGTCTCTTTAAGAGGATTGAATTAAAAAATAAAAGCAGACAGCAGATAGTGCAGTTTACAAAGATGAATACAATTTGAGAGTTGGTGAAGATCCCTGTGAATTGTACCAGATAAGAAAGGTGCTAAACCAAAAGACAGGGAGGGAGGAGGGCTCCTAGGAGGGTAAAAGAGGACAGACCAGCCTTCACAGCACAGGAGTTTGTGGATTTTATAACATAAAAAATAAGCTACTTACCAGAATGTGGGTATTCTCAGCATTCTTATGTTGGGAGTCCTATTGTGGATCACAGAGCTGTGTCAGGATTGGTTTGCCCTCTAGACAGCTCACAGCCTATTGCATGGGGCCTTTGCCATCCTGATCATCTCACTCACTTTTCCTAAGAGCACAGCTTGGAATCCAACTGAAACACAGATTGTTTCATGACCAACTCGGTGGTTTTGCAATACTTTCATGTTTGAGTGCACAGATGTTTATACACACATGCACACGCTTTGCCGGTCATATTTTTTATTAGAAAAAAATTAAAAATATTGAATTAGGAAAAATAGATAACGCATGCTGGGCTTAATACCGACGTGATGGGTTGAGAGGTGCAGCAAACCACCATGACACACCTTCATCTACATAATAAACCTGCACATATAGCACCTGTACCCCGCAACTTAAAAATTCAAATAAAAAAAGTTGTTGGCAGTGGATTATTGCCATCCAAAACCAAGGAGCATTTAAGACAATGGCATATTATATAAGTAAGTATTTTGAAGAAGAAATTTTCTCAAGTTATTTAAATAAACAAATTCTGATGTTTGAAAATATTTAATTTCAAATACCTACCAACCAAAGCCGTGTGTACGGATTATCTAAGTGTTTAGTGCCATATTTCAAGTGAATATACCACTGTTAAAGTTATTCAATGACTTCATCAAATAAGCTTTTTTTTGACAAATTCATGCTTTTAACTCTCTTCGTGTCTTGTCTTTTAGATTTAGATTATTGGGATTTCAGCTGCCCTCCTCTATAGTGAGTACACGATCTATCCTCACTCTGTGGTTCACGACAGACTTCGCTGTGAGTGCCCAAGGTTTCAAAGCATTATACGAAGGTAGGAGATTTGTTGTGTTTTGCACACGCATTCACTGTCCAAATGATCTAATACATGCTACTCTGGATTAACAATGAAAAACTAGGCTGCTATGTCACAGGTCGTTTCATGGTGTAGACATTTGGCTTCTGTGTAATACATTGGGCATTGGATAACACTGTTATAATCGCCAAACTTTCCAGCCCAAAACATGTTCACAATTTTTTTCTTATCACTAGAAGTTTTCTTGTTTGGGTTTTCTTTTTGTTAACTTGTAGCGAATAAGTTTTGAGAAGTTTGACTATAAACTAATAGCCCTCTTATGCGGTAAAGAGTTCATTTTTAATGCAGAAGAGTTTTATTAAATTTTTGGTTGGACAATTATACTGATAGTGCTTGAGTAAAGGAAATTTCATTAAATGAGCTTTTGTTATCAAAGCTGAAATTTTTGAGAGAAAATTAATTTGCTTTTACTGTTGTTTGATCATGCAAGGCATAGAGACTTTATTTGTTTTCATGTCTTCAGATTTTGTGCCTAGATACCTTTGGGGTATTGCTATCATTATTAAAATGGCTTTTGGGCAGAAATTTTTTTTAAATGCAGAGATAGAACTTTGGAAAAGGAAAATATCATTTCAAGTATTAGGTTTTAAGAAATTGAACTAGTTTTAATACTTTAAAGGCTGATGTGTGTCTACTTTAGTTTTGTTTTGCATGGAGATTTTAAATTGTCTTTTACATGTAATACAAGAGCTACTGTCTGTAACACAAACTCTGGAGTCTGTAAACTTAAAAAGCAATCTGTGGTTAGAGGTAGAAACCAATTCCTATTTACAACACACACTGTTTACTTGGGATGTGGTTGTCTACTAAGTCACAGATTATATATTCTTATTTGGAATACTTTGCATTTAGGCAAAAATCGTATTTTGTGGGAAGTTAAAATCTACACGTGGTTTGTGCAAATGAGTGGCTGTAGTGAAATTATCAGAAAATAAAAGTGTAGAAGGTTCTCTTTGCAGAGACATAGGAATGGACTGACTTATCCTTTCACTTAAAGTTACGTGTGGAATAATACTGAGAATGGTGTGCGAGTCTGCCTCTAAATGTCTTTGAGGCCACTGCATTTGTGCATAAGCCAGCGTCAGTGGCTGGAAAGGGTCTATCACCTCTAAGTACATTACTATCAAGGAATAAGTTAATCTTTGGAAAGCAACAGGCTAATTTAAGATCCATGGATGTTATTAGCTTTCAGTTTTGATTATATCAATGTACCACTTCATACAAACCCTAAATTCACATCATTTCATTTTTTGCAGAATATTACAAAAGCATCTCTAAAGCAATCCATTCCAGCTATATGCCAAGTATATTTTGTCCTGTTAACATACAATATTTGTTCAGAAAATAGATAATGCTTCCACATTTTAGAAAACTTGGCATTTTTTCTCCCTTCCTGATAAAGTTGATAGTTGAAAACGAGGTCTTGCTAGGTTCCCAAAATTAATGTTGTGAAAACTCCATTCCTGTTGAGAAATTACCATATGAATAATTCTATCGAATATTTCTGGGCTCTTGCTGGCATTACTGGTGGTCATGATGATATAATAAAGAAGATAGGGCAAGATTGTCTATGTTGGAAAAATATTTCTGTGTTACTCCAAAAGATCAACTGGAAAACTTCCTAGAAAATGGAAGAGGGCCATAAGTTAAGTTACCTATATTTATTTTTTAATGTGGCTATGTAGAAAATGTTTTTGTCATATTTCGATTTGAAATGGTGATATTATAGTCTGATGTTTACAAGTAAAGACAAACCTATATTTAAAAGAAAACCTGTTAAAAAGGTGCTTTGTTGGCTAAACCAAAATTGTATCCAGTATTTAGTATCTGTGTGTTTAAAACTATGTATCAGTTAGCTTCAAGTTCTCCTGCAAAAATGAGTGTGTATTATTTGGAGAAAAAATATCAACTATAGTCTTAAGTGGAAGAGTAAAGATAAGATAATCTAGAGTAAAGGAGAGCTTTTATAGCAATATTTATTGCAAGTACCAAATACTTTACCCATAAACTTTAGACAACTATTACTTACCAAGGCAATGTCATGGGAAAAGGTGAGAATTTATAAAGAGTGCATAAAATAAGCAAATACACCTATTCATACATGTATATATGTATGTATATAAAGCAGAATCAATGACAATAATTAGAAAAATATCTCAAGTTGATTTAGAATCACAAAATTCTCTTTCTGATATCTCAGATTTCCTCTTTTCCCATTAGCTTTTATTTTGAAGAGACTGCCCAAGGATCCTCTTATTTGACCCATCAAGTAATTTGCGTGAGTCAAATAATAGAATAAAATACTGATGTATAATCCAAGATGTATAAAGGCAACTAGACTTAGATATAAAATGAACTTTCATATTATAATAAATTCATATTTTTTTATTTAACTAAAACATGGAATTTTGGTAGTATTACCATACTGCTGCATAAATTTTCAATTGAAATTTATTGGCTTGAAAGGAGAAAAATCTTCCAAACTTCTAAGATCTATGTAAACATGATAACCTTGGGAACAAACATAATCTGGACACCAAACTCGAGTGTTTTCTGGCAGTACTTTGGAATAGGCATTATTTACATAAATTATTATTCATACATGGAACTGTTAAGCTACATAATGAGAATAGAAACAAATTAAAATACTGTAGTTAACGTGTTCAGACATTGAATTTAACTCTGGAAATCCAGTGGGAACACTGATAAATTTTATACTAACATTGATTATTTACAGTATTTGACTTTCTGAATATAGAGCTTAGCAAGTCTCAGCAATTAAGTGTATATATTAAAATTAACACATTTTAACTGCTAAATACAGAATAAAATTGAAGGTACTAACTTAATTCAGTGTTGTAAGATTTTACTTGCTAGTTCTATACTTGGACATTAGTCTTAATTGTGAACCAACAAAGTTGCATAGCTGTCTTTGATAAATTAATAACAGAAACTATTAGGATTACATATAAGATTACTATTAAAATTCCTATATTGCCCAATTTTGAAAGTACTATGTCTATAAATTTTATTTGTATATTGTTTCTTCTTTACCAAAATCTCAAGTGTTAAAAAATATTATTTTGTCATCAAGCTTACCTATGTTTTAAGAAAAACATCTGGGAAGTAAGAAAATTGATATGAGACAAAGGCTGACAAATATTAGACTTGAGGACATTGAAGAAAATATATGGACTGGGTGATATACGGTCATCTAAAAATTGTTCCCCAAAGAGCCTCTCTCTCTGATATACTTTATATTTTTTTCTCTTTAGGTTTTAAAAAGGAATTCACCTATTTTATAATGGTTTTCCTTATTAGTAAAAATGTAAGCTAAATGTTGGAAACGCGTGAATCTATTATCAAAACTCTTAGACTCAAAATGTTCATTATTTTGGTTCTAAAGTCTAAATATCAATTTTAATGCATATCTTTATTACGAATATAATTTCAAATGTTTTGTAAACTATTTGGGAAATTCTTCATACATGGACTTCAATAATTTAAATATAGGTTATATTTTTAAAATCTAGCTTTTATGAATTATATACAATAATTTAGGTTGAATTTTTAGGTCATTTTGTAAGTAAAATAAGGTTTTTCTGAAGTTAATTGTATTCTTTATGATCCAGTAGCTTTTGGAAAATAGAATTTTTGTACATAATACAACCTTTTTTTTGGATAGAAAGCAGCAACTCTGAATCAAAATAGTGATTCTGTATTTATTAACTAGAATCACTACTTGCTTTGTATAGAACTTTTCTCCATAGCATAAAGCAATTCTATAGATAGGACACAGTTTTTCATAACAATTGGCAAAGACTTTATTCACGTCTTTTCTTATTAAATCTTCACAGAAATTGTCTAAGTGAAGTAAGGTGACCTACTATTATCAGGTAGAGAAAGTGAAGTAGTTAACTACAGTACTTTAGTTACCCTGACTTCTAACACCACAGATTTGTTTGGCCGGCTCTTAACTTCGTATCAATGGGATTATACAACACATAATCTCTTTTGCCTGCTTTTTTTCAACATTTTGTGAGATTAGTGTTGCATAAATCACATGCTCAAGATTCAGTCTCACTTCCAAATAGAATTTTGTCACATATGCAACTGCAATGTATTTATTCATTTTACTGTTGATGGATATGGGTTGTGTTCAATTTTTGAATGTTGCTTTGACATTCTTTTTTTACATATACTTTAAGTTCTAGGTACATGTGCACAACGTACAGGTTTGTTACATAGGTATACATGTGCCATGTTGGTTGGCTGCACCCATCAACTCATCATTTACATTAGGTATTTCTCTTAATGCTATCCCTGCCCCAGCCCCCACACCCTGACAGGCCCGGGTGTGTGATGTTCCCCACCTTGTATCCAAGAGTTTTCATTGTTCAGTTCCCACCTATGAGTGAGAACATGCGGTGTTTGGTTTTCTGTCCTTGTGATAGTTTGCTCAGAATGATGGTTTCCAGCTTCATCCATGTCCCTGCAAAGCACATTAACTCATCCTTTTTTATGGCTGCATAATATTCCTTGGTGTATAGTGCCACATTTTCTTAATCCAGTCTATGACTGATGGACATTTGGGTTGGTTCCAAGTCTTTCTGTTGTGAATAGTGCCACAATAAACATACATGTGCATGTGTCTTTATAGTAGCATGATTTATAATCCTTTGGGTATATACCCAGCAACAGGATCACTGGGTCAAAACATATTTCTAGTTCTAGATCCTTGAGGAATTGCCACACTGTCTTCCTCAATGGTTGAACTAATTTACACTCCCACCAACAGTGTAAAAGCATTCCTATTTCTCCACATCCTCTCCAGCATCTGTAGTTTCCTGACTTCTTAATGATGGCCATTCTAACTGGCATGAGATAGTATCTCATTGTGGTTTTGATTTGCCTTTCTCTGATGGCCAGTGATGATGAGCATTTTTTCATGTGTCTGTTGGCTGCATGAATGTCTTCCTTTGAGGAGAGTCTGTTTATATCCTTTGCCCACTTTTTGTTGAGGCTGTTTGTTTTTTTCTTGTAAATGTGTTTAAGTTCTTTGTAGATTCTGGATTATTAGCCCTTCGTCAGATGGGTAGATTGTAAAGATTTTCTCC
>NW_022096595.1:0-14273 GCF_006542625.1 Nomascus leucogenys | reverse complement strand
AGTCGCCTATAGTAGAAAAAGAATATCTTCATTAAAAACTACAGAGAAGCATTCTGTGAAACTTCCTTCGTTCTGTGCATTCAACAAACAGAGTTGAAGCTTAGTTCTGATTGAGCCGTTCTGAAACACTCTTTCTGTAGAAACTGCAAGTGGACATTCGGACGCTAAGGGGCCTTTACTGGAAAAAGAATATCTTCAAATAAAAACTACACAGAAGCATTCTGTGAAACTTCTCTTTCTGTCTGTCATTCAACTAACAGAGTTGAAGCTACTTTTGATTGAGCAGTTCTGAAACACTCTTTCTGTAGAAACTGCAAGTGACATTCTGAGCGCTAAGGGCCTTAGTGGAAAAAGGAATATCTTCAAATAAAAACTACACAGAAGCATTCTGTGAAACTTCTTTCTGTTCTGTGCATTCAACTAACAGAGTTGAAGCTTACTTTTGATTGAGCAGTTCTGAAACACTCTTTCTGTAGAAACTGCAAGTTGACATTCCGAGCGCTAAAAGGCCAATAGTGGAAAAAGGAATATCTTCAAATAAAAACAACACAGAAGCATTCTGTGAAACTGCTTTCTGTTCTGTGCATTCAACTAACATATTTGAAGCTTACTTTTGTTTGAGCAGTTCTGAAACTCTCTTTCTGTAGAAACTGCAAGTGGACATTCGGAGCGATAACGGGCCTATAGTGGCAAAAGGAATATCTTCAAATAAAATCTACACAGAAGTATTCTGTGAAACTTCTTTCTCTTCTGTCCATTCAACTAAGAGTGTTGAAGTTCACTTTTGATTGAGCAGTTCTGAAACACCCTTTCTGTAGAAACTGCAAGTGGACATTCAGAGCGCTAATGGGCATATAGTGGAAAAAGAACTATCTCCAAATGAAAACTACACAGAAGCATTCTGTGAAACTTCTTTCTGTTCTGACCATTCAACTAACAGATTTGAAGCTTACTTTTGATTGAACAGTTCTGAAACACTCTTTCTGTAGAAACTGCCAGTGGACATTCTGAAAGCTAAGGGGCCTATACTGGAAAAAGGAATAACTTCAAATAAAAACTACACAGAAGCATTCTGTGAAACTTCTTTCTCTTCTGTCCATTCAACTAACAGAGATGAAGCTTACTTTTGATTGAGCAGTCCTGGAACAGTCTTTCTGTAGAAACTGCAAGTGGACATTCAGAGCGTTAAGGCGCCTATAGTGGAAAAAGGAATATCTTCATATAAAAACTACATAGAAGCATTCTGTGAAACTTCCTTCCGTTCTGTGCATTCAACAAACAGAGTTGAAGCTTAGTTCTGATTGAGCCGTTCTGAAACACTCTTTCTGTAGAAACTGCAAGTGGACATTCGGAGCGCTAAGGGGCCTTTAGTGGGAAAAGGAATATCTTCAAATAAAAACTACACAGAAGCATTCTGTTAACCTTCTTTCTGTTCTGTCCATTCAACTAACAGAGTTGAAGCCTACTTTTGATTGAGGAGTTTTGAAACACTCTTTCTGTACAAACTGCAAGTTGACATTCCGAGCACTGAAGGGCCTTCAGTGGAAAAAGGGATATCTTCAAATAAAAACTACAGAGAAGCATCCTGTGAAACTACTTTCTGTTCTGTGCATTCAACTAACAGATTTGAAGCTTAGTTTTGATTGAGCCGTTCTGAAACACTCTTTCTGTAGAAACTGCAAGTGGACAATCTGAACGCTAAGGGGCCTATACTGGAAAAAGTAATATCTTCAAATTAAAACTACACAGAAGCGTTCTGTGAAACTTCCTTCTGTTCTGTGCATTCAAATAACAGAGTTGAAGCTTACTTTTTATTGAGCAGTTCTGAAACACTATTTCTGTAGAAACTGCAAGTGGACATTCTGAACGCTAAGGGGCCTATAGAGGAAAAAGGAATATCTTCCAATAAAAACTACACAGAAGCATTCTGTGAAACTTCTTTCTGTTCTGTGCATTCAACTAACAGAGTTGAAGCTTACTTTTGATTGAGCAGTTCTGAAACACTCTTTCTGTAGAAACTGCAAGTTGACATTCCGAGCGCTAAAAGGCCAATAGTGGAAAAAGGAATATCTTCAAATAAAAACAACACAGAAGCATTCTGTGAAACTGCTTTCTGTTCTGTGCATTCAACTAACATATTTGAAGCTTACTTTTGTTTGAGCAGTTCTGAAACTCTCTTTCTGTAGAAACTGCAAGTGGACATTCGGAGCGATAACGGGCCTATAGTGGCAAAAGGAATATCTTCAAATAAAATCTACACAGAAGTATTCTGTGAAACTTCTTTCTCTTCTGTCCATTCAACTAAGAGTGTTGAAGTTCACTTTTGATTGAGCAGTTCTGAAACACCCTTTCTGTAGAAACTGCAAGTGGACATTCAGAGCGCTAATGGGCATATAGTGGAAAAAGAACTATCTCCAAATGAAAACTACACAGAAGCATTCTGTGAAACTTCTTTCTGTTCTGAGCATTCAACTAACAGATTTGAAGCTTACTTTTGATTGAACAGTTCTGAAACACTCTTTCTGTAGAAACTGCCAGTGGACATTCTGAAAGCTAAGGGGCCTATACTGGAAAAAGGAATAACTTCAAATAAAAACTACACAGAAGCATTCTGTGAAACTTCTTTCTCTTCTGTCCATTCAACTAACAGAGATGAAGCTTACTTTTGATTGAGCAGTCCTGGAACAGTCTTTCTGTAGAAACTGCAAGTGGACATCGAGCGTTAAGGCGCCTATAGTGGAAAAAGGAATATCTTCAATAAAAACTACATAGAAGCATTCTGTGAAACTTCCTTCCGTTCTGTGCATTCAACAACAGAGTTGAAGCTTATTTAAAAAAAAAAAAAAAAAAAAAAAAAAAAAAAAAAAAAAAAAAAAAAAAAAAAAAAAAAAAAAAAAAAAAAAAAAAAAAAAAAAAAAAAAAAAAAAAAAAAAAAAAAAAAAAAAAAAAAAAAAAAAAAAAAAAAAAAAAAAAAAAAAAAAAAAAAAAAAAAAAAAAAAAAAAAAAAAAAAAAAAAAAAAAATCAAAAACAGAGTTGAAGCTTACTTTTGATTGAGCAGTTCTGAAACACTCTTTCTGTAGAAACTGCAAGTTGACATTCCGAGCGCTAAAAGGCCAATAGTGGAAAAAGGAATATCTTCAAATAAAAACAACACAGAAGCATTCTGTGAAACTGCTTTCTGTTCTGTGCATTCAACTAACATATTTGAAGCTTACTTTTGTTTGAGCAGTTCTGAAACTCTCTTTCTGTAGAAACTGCAAGTGGACATTCGGAGCGATAACGGGCCTATAGTGGCAAAAGGAATATCTTCAAATAAAATCTACACAGAAGTATTCTGTGAAACTTCTTTCTCTTCTGTCCATTCAACTAAGAGTGTTGAAGTTCACTTTTGATTGAGCAGTTCTGAAACACCCTTTCTGTAGAAACTGCAAGTGGACATTCAGAGCGCTAATGGGCATATAGTGGAAAAAGAACTATCTCCAAATGAAAACTACACAGAAGCATTCTGTGAAACTTCTTTCTGTTCTGACCATTCAACTAACAGATTTGAAGCTTACTTTTGATTGAACAGTTCTGAAACACTCTTTCTGTAGAAACTGCCAGTGGACATTCTGAAAGCTAAGGGGCCTATACTGGAAAAAGGAATAACTTCAAATAAAAACTACACAGAAGCATTCTGTGAAACTTCTTTCTCTTCTGTCCATTCAACTAACAGAGATGAAGCTTACTTTTGATTGAGCAGTCCTGGAACAGTCTTTCTGTAGAAACTGCAAGTGGACATTCAGAGCGTTAAGGCGCCTATAGTGGAAAAAGGAATATCTTCATATAAAAACTACATAGAAGCATTCTGTGAAACTTCCTTCCGTTCTGTGCATTCAACAAACAGAGTTGAAGCTTAGTTCTGATTGAGCCGTTCTGAAACACTCTTTCTGTAGAAACTGCAAGTGGACATTCGGAGCGCTAAGGGGCCTTTAGTGGGAAAAGGAATATCTTCAAATAAAAACTACACAGAAGCATTCTGTTAACCTTCTTTCTGTTCTGTCCATTCAACTAACAGAGTTGAAGCCTACTTTTGATTGAGGAGTTTTGAAACACTCTTTCTGTACAAACTGCAAGTTGACATTCCGAGCACTGAAGGGCCTTCAGTGGAAAAAGGGATATCTTCAAATAAAAACTACAGAGAAGCATCCTGTGAAACTACTTTCTGTTCTGTGCATTCAACTAACAGATTTGAAGCTTAGTTTTGATTGAGCCGTTCTGAAACACTCTTTCTGTAGAAACTGCAAGTGGACAATCTGAACGCTAAGGGGCCTATACTGGAAAAAGTAATATCTTCAAATTAAAACTACACAGAAGCGTTCTGTGAAACTTCCTTCTGTTCTGTGCATTCAAATAACAGAGTTGAAGCTTACTTTTTATTGAGCAGTTCTGAAACACTATTTCTGTAGAAACTGCAAGTGGACATTCTGAACGCTAAGGGGCCTATAGAGGAAAAAGGAATATCTTCCAATAAAAACTACACAGAAGCATTCTGTGAAACTTCTTTCTGTTCTGTGCATTCAACTAACAGAGTTGAAGCTTACTTTTGATTGAGCAGTTCTGAAACACTCTTTCTGTAGAAACTGCAAGTTGACATTCCGAGCGCTAAAAGGCCAATAGTGGAAAAAGGAATATCTTCAAATAAAAACAACACAGAAGCATTCTGTGAAACTGCTTTCTGTTCTGTGCATTCAACTAACATATTTGAAGCTTACTTTTGTTTGAGCAGTTCTGAAACTCTCTTTCTGTAGAAACTGCAAGTGGACATTCGGAGCGATAACGGGCCTATAGTGGCAAAAGGAATATCTTCAAATAAAATCTACACAGAAGTATTCTGTGAAACTTCTTTCTCTTCTGTCCATTCAACTAAGAGTGTTGAAGTTCACTTTTGATTGAGCAGTTCTGAAACACCCTTTCTGTAGAAACTGCAAGTGGTCATTCAGAGCGCTAATGGGCATATAGTGGAAAAAGAACTATCTCCAAATGAAAACTACACAGAAGCATTCTGTGAAACTTCTTTCTGTTCTGACCATTCAACTAACAGATTTGAAGCTTACTTTTGATTGAACAGTTCTGAAACACTCTTTCTGTAGAAACTGCCAGTGGACATTCTGAAAGCTAAGGGGCCTATACTGGAAAAAGGAATAACTTCAAATAAAAACTACACAGAAGCATTCTGTGAAACTTCTTTCTCTTCTGTCCATTCAACTAACAGAGATGAAGCTTACTTTTGATTGAGCAGTCCTGGAACAGTCTTTCTGTAGAAACTGCAAGTGGACATTCAGAGCGTTAAGGCGCCTATAGTGGAAAAAGGAATATCTTCATATAAAAACTACATAGAAGCATTCTGTGAAACTTCCTTCCGTTCTGTGCATTCAACAAACAGAGTTGAAGCTTAGTTCTGATTGAGCCGTTCTGAAACACTCTTTCTGTAGAAACTGCAAGTGGACATTCGGAGCGCTAAGGGGCCTTTAGTGGGAAAAGGAATATCTTCAAATAAAAACTACACAGAAGCATTCTGTTAACCTTCTTTCTGTTCTGTCCATTCAACTAACAGAGTTGAAGCCTACTTTTGATTGAGGAGTTTTGAAACACTCTTTCTGTACAAACTGCAAGTTGACATTCCGAGCACTGAAGGGCCTTCAGTGGAAAAAGGGATATCTTCAAATAAAAACTACAGAGAAGCATCCTGTGAAACTACTTTCTGTGCATTCAACTAACAGATTTGAAGCTTAGTTTTGATTGAGCCGTTCTGAAACACTCTTTCTGTAGAAACTGCAAGTGGACAATCTGAACGCTAAGGGGCCTATACTGGAAAAAGTAATATCTTCAAATTAAAACTACACAGAAGCATTCTGTGAAACTTCCTTCTGTTCTGTGCATTCAAATAACAGAGTTGAAGCTTACTTTTATTGAGCAGTTCTGAAACACTATTTCTGTAGAAACTGCAAGTGGACATTCTGAACGCTAAGGGGCCTATAGAGGAAAAAGGAATATCTTCCAATAAAAACTACACAGAAGCATTCTGTGAAACTTCTTTCTGTTCTGTGCATTCAACTAACAGAGTTGAAGCTTACTTTTGATTGAGCAGTTCTGAAACACTCTTTCTGTAGAAACTGCAAGTTGACATTCCGAGCGCTAAAAGGCCAATAGTGGAAAAAGGAATATCTTCAAATAAAAACAACACAGAAGCATTCTGTGAAACTGCTTTCTGTTCTGTGCATTCAACTAACATATTTGAAGCTTACTTTTGTTTGAGCAGTTCTGAAACTCTCTTTCTGTAGAAACTGCAAGTGGACATTCGGAGCGATAACGGGCCTATAGTGGCAAAAGGAATATCTTCAAATAAAATCTACACAGAAGTATTCTGTGAAACTTCTTTCTCTTCTGTCCATTCAACTAACAGAGTTGAAGCTTACTTTTGATTGAGCAGTTCTGAAACACTCTTTCTGTAGAAACTGCAAGTGGACATTCAGAGCGCTAAGGGCATATAGTGGAAAAAGAATATCTCAATAAAACTACAAGAAGCATTCTGTGAAACTTCTTTCTGTGCATTCAACAACAGATTGAAGCTTATTTATTGACTTCTGAAACACTCTTTCTGTAGAAACTGCAAGTGGACATTCGAGCGCTAAGGGCCTTAGTGGAAAAGGAATATCTTCAAATAAAAACTACACAGAAGCATTCTGTAACTTCTTTCTGTTCTGTCCATTCAACTAACAGAGTTGAAGCTATTTTGATTGAGATTTGAAAACTTTCTGTAAAACTGCAAGTGAATTCAGCACTAAGGCCTTAGTGGAAAAAGGAATCTTCAAATAAAACTACAAGAAGCATCTGTGAAACTACTTTCTGTTCTGTGCATTCAACTAACAGATTTGAAGCTTAGTTTTGATTGAGCCGTTCTGAAACACTCTTTCTGTAGAAACTGCAAGTGGACAATCTGAACGCTAAGGGGCCTATACTGGAAAAAGTAATATCTTCAAATTAAAACTACACAGAAGCATTCTGTGAAACTTCCTTCTGTTCTGTGCATTCAATAACAGAGTTGAAGCTTACTTTTATTGAGCAGTTCTGAAACACTTTTCTGTAGAAACTGCAAGTGGACATTCTGAACGCTAAGGGCCTATAGGGAAAAGGAATATCTTCAATAAAAACTACACAGAAGCATTCTGTGAAACTTCTTTCTGTTCTGTGCATTCAACTAACAGATGAACATTGAAGCTGAAATCTTAAAAAAAAAAAAAAAAAAAAAAAAAAAAAAACAAGAAGCATTCTGTGAAACTCTTTCTGTCATTCAACAAATTTGAAGCTTATTTTGTTGAGCAGTTCTGAAACCTCTTTCTGTAGAAACTGCAAGTGGACATTCGAGCTAAGGGCCTATAGTGGAAAAGGAATATCTTCAAATAAAACTACACAGAAGATTCTGTGAACTTCTTTCTTTCTGTCCATTCAACTAAGAGTTGAAGTTACTTTTGATTGAGCAGTTCTGAAACACCTTTCTGTAGAAACTGCAAGTGACATTCGAGCGCTAAGGGCTTAGTGGAAAAAGAATATCTCAAATAAAACTACACAGAAGCATTCTGTGAAACTTCTTTCTGTTCTGGCATTCAACTAACAGATTTGAAGCTTACTTTTGATTGACAGTTCTGAAACACTCTTTCTGTAGAAACTGCAGTGGACATCTGAAAGCTAAGGGGCCTATACTGGAAAAAGAATACTTCAAATAAAAACTACACAGAAGCATTCTGTGAAACTTCTTTCTTTCTGTCATTCAACTAACAGAGTGAAGCTTACTTTTGATTGAGCAGTCTGAAACACTTTCTGTAGAAACTGCAAGTGGACATTCTGAACGTAAGGGCCTATAGAGGAAAAAGGAATATCTTCAATAAAAACTACAAGAAGCATTCTGTGAAACTTCTTTCTGTTCTGTGCATTCAACTAACAGAGTTGAAGCTTACTTTTGATTGAGCAGTTCTGAAACACTCTTTCTGTAGAAACTGCAAGTTGACATTCCGAGCGCTAAAAGGCCAATAGTGGAAAAAGGAATATCTTCAAATAAAAACAACACAGAAGCATTCTGTGAAACTGCTTTCTGTTCTGTGCATTCAACTAACATATTTGAAGCTTACTTTTGTTTGAGCAGTTCTGAAACTCTCTTTCTGTAGAAACTGCAAGTGGACATTCGGAGCGATAACGGGCCTATAGTGGCAAAAGGAATATCTTCAAATAAAATCTACACAGAAGTATTCTGTGAAACTTCTTTCTCTTCTGTCCATTCAACTAAGAGTGTTGAAGTTCACTTTTGATTGAGCAGTTCTGAAACACCCTTTCTGTAGAAACTGCAAGTGGACATTCAGAGCGCTAATGGGCATATAGTGGAAAAAGAACTATCTCCAAATGAAAACTACACAGAAGCATTCTGTGAAACTTCTTTCTGTTCTGACCATTCAACTAACAGATTTGAAGCTTACTTTTGATTGAACAGTTCTGAAACACTCTTTCTGTAGAAACTGCCAGTGGACATTCTGAAAGCTAAGGGGCCTATACTGGAAAAAGGAATAACTTCAAATAAAAACTACACAGAAGCATTCTGTGAAACTTCTTTCTCTTCTGTCCATTCAACTAACAGAGATGAAGCTTACTTTTGATTGAGCAGTCCTGGAACAGTCTTTCTGTAGAAACTGCAAGTGGACATTCAGAGCGTTAAGGCGCCTATAGTGGAAAAAGGAATATCTTCATATAAAAACTACATAGAAGCATTCTGTGAAACTTCCTTCCGTTCTGTGCATTCAACAAACAGAGTTGAAGCTTAGTTCTGATTGAGCCGTTCTGAAACACTCTTTCTGTAGAAACTGCAAGTGGACATTCGGAGCGCTAAGGGGCCTTTAGTGGGAAAAGGAATATCTTCAAATAAAAACTACACAGAAGCATTCTGTTAACCTTCTTTCTGTTCTGTCCATTCAACTAACAGAGTTGAAGCCTACTTTTGATTGAGGAGTTTTGAAACACTCTTTCTGTACAAACTGCAAGTTGACATTCCGAGCACTGAAGGGCCTTCAGTGGAAAAAGGGATATCTTCAAATAAAAACTACAGAGAAGCATCCTGTGAAACTACTTTCTGTTCTGTGCATTCAACTAACAGATTTGAAGCTTAGTTTTGATTGAGCCGTTCTGAAACACTCTTTCTGTAGAAACTGCAAGTGGACAATCTGAACGCTAAGGGGCCTATACTGGAAAAAGTAATATCTTCAAATTAAAACTACACAGAAGCGTTCTGTGAAACTTCCTTCTGTTCTGTGCATTCAAATAACAGAGTTGAAGCTTACTTTTTATTGAGCAGTTCTGAAACACTATTTCTGTAGAAACTGCAAGTGGACATTCTGAACGCTAAGGGGCCTATAGAGGAAAAAGGAATATCTTCCAATAAAAACTACACAGAAGCATTCTGTGAAACTTCTTTCTGTTCTGTGCATTCAACTAACAGAGTTGAAGCTTACTTTTGATTGAGCAGTTCTGAAACACTCTTTCTGTAGAAACTGCAAGTTGACATTCCGAGCGCTAAAAGGCCAATAGTGGAAAAAGGAATATCTTCAAATAAAAACAACACAGAAGCATTCTGTGAAACTGCTTTCTGTTCTGTGCATTCAACTAACATATTTGAAGCTTACTTTTGTTTGAGCAGTTCTGAAACTCTCTTTCTGTAGAAACTGCAAGTGGACATTCGGAGCGATAACGGGCCTATAGTGGCAAAAGGAATATCTTCAAATAAAATCTACACAGAAGTATTCTGTGAAACTTCTTTCTGTTCTGTCCATTCAACTAAGAGTGTTGAAGTTCACTTTTGATTGAGCAGTTCTGAAACACCCTTTCTGTAGAAACTGCAAGTGGACATTCAGAGCGCTAATGGGCATATAGTGGAAAAAGAACTATCTCCAAATGAAAACTACACAGAAGCATTCTGTGAAACTTCTTTCTGTTCTGAGCATTCAACTAACAGATTTGAAGCTTACTTTTGATTGAACAGTTCTGAAACACTCTTTCTGTAGAAACTGCCAGTGGACATTCTGAAAGCTAAGGGGCCTATACTGGAAAAAGGAATAACTTCAAATAAAAACTACACAGAAGCATTCTGTGAAACTTCTTTCTCTTCTGTCCATTCAACTAACAGAGATGAAGCTTACTTTTGATTGAGCAGTCCTGGAAAAGTCTTTCTGTAGAAACTGCAAGTGGACATTCTGAGCGTTAAGGCGCCTATAGTGGAAAAAGGAATATCTTCAAATAAAAACTACATAGAAGCATTCTGTGAAACTTCCTTCCGTTCTGTGCATTCAACAAACAGAGTTGAAGCTTAGTTCTGATTGAGCCGTTCTGAAGCACTCTTTCTGTAGAAACTGCAAGTTGACATTCCGAGCGCTAAAAGGCCAATAGTGGAAAAAGGAATATCTTCAAATAAAAACAACACAGAAGCATTCTGTGAAACTGCTTTCTGTTCTGTGCATTCAACTAACATATTTGAAGCTTACTTTTGTTTGAGCAGTTCTGAAGCTCTCTTTCTGTAGAAACTGCAAGTGGACATTCGGAGCGATAACGGGCCTATAGTGGCAAAAGGAATATCTTCAAATAAAATCTACACAGAAGTATTCTGTGAAACTTCTTTCTCTTCTGTCCATTCAACTAAGAGTGTTGAAGTTCACTTTTGATTGAGCAGTTCTGAAACACCCTTTCTGTAGAAACTGCAAGTGGACATTCAGAGCGCTAATGGGCATATAGTGGAAAAAGAACTATCTCCAAATGAAAACTACACAGAAGCATTCTGTGAAACTTCTTTCTGTTCTGACCATTCAACTAACAGATTTGAAGCTTACTTTTGATTGAACAGTTCTGAAACACTCTTTCTGTAGAAACTGCCAGTGGACATTCTGAAAGCTAAGGGGCCTATACTGGAAAAAGGAATAACTTCAAATAAAAACTACACAGAAGCATTCTGTGAAACTTCTTTCTCTTCTGTCCATTCAACTAACAGAGATGAAGCTTACTTTTGATTGAGCAGTCCTGGAACAGTCTTTCTGTAGAAACTGCAAGTGGACATTCAGAGCGCTAAGGCGCCTATAGTGGAAAAAGGAATATCTTCATATAAAAACTACATAGAAGCATTCTGTGAAACTTCCTTCCGTTCTGTGCATTCAACAAACAGAGTTGAAGCTTAGTTCTGATTGAGCCGTTCTGAAACACTCTTTCTGTAGAAACTGCAAGTGGACATTCGGAGCGCTAAGGGGCCTTTAGTGGGAAAAGGAATATCTTCAAATAAAAACTACACAGAAGCATTCTGTTAACCTTCTTTCTGTTCTGTCCATTCAACTAACAGAGTTGAAGCCTAGTTTTGATTGAGGAGTTTTGAAACACTCTTTCTGTACAAACTGCAAGTTGACATTCCGAGCACTGAAGGGCCTTCAGTGGAAAAAGGGATATCTTCAAATAAAAACTACAGAGAAGCATCCTGTGAAACTACTTTCTGTTCTGTGCATTCAACTAACAGATTTGAAGCTTAGTTTTGATTGAGCCGTTCTGAAACACTCTTTCTGTAGAAACTGCAAGTGGACAATCTGAACGCTAAGGGGCCTATACTGGAAAAAGTAATATCTTCAAATTAAAACTACACAGAAGCGTTCTGTGAAACTTCCTTCTGTTCTGTGCATTCAAATAACAGAGTTGAAGCTTACTTTTTATTGAGCAGTTCTGAAACACTATTTCTGTAGAAACTGCAAGTGGACATTCTGAACGCTAAGGGGCCTATAGAGGAAAAAGGAATATCTTCCAATAAAAACTACACAGAAGCATTCTGTGAAACTTCTTTCTGTTCTGTGCATTCAACTAACAGAGTTGAAGCTTACTTTTGATTGAGCAGTTCTGAAACACTCTTTCTGTAGAAACTGCAAGTTGACATTCCGAGCGCTAAAAGGCCAATAGTGGAAAAAGGAATATCTTCAAATAAAAACAACACAGAAGCATTCTGTGAAACTGCTTTCTGTTCTGTGCATTCAACTAACATATTTGAAGCTTACTTTTGTTTGAGCAGTTCTGAAACTCTCTTTCTGTAGAAACTGCAAGTGGACATTCGGAGCGATAACGGGCCTATAGTGGCAAAAGGAATATCTTCAAATAAAATCTACACAGAAGTATTCTGTGAAACTTCTTTCTCTTCTGTCCATTCAACTAAGAGTGTTGAAGTTCACTTTTGATTGAGCAGTTCTGAAACACCCTTTCTGTAGAAACTGCAAGTGGACATTCAGAGCGCTAATGGGCATATAGTGGAAAAAGAACTATCTCCAAATGAAAACTACACAGAAGCATTCTGTGAAACTTCTTTCTGTTCTGAGCATTCAACTAACAGATTTGAAGCTTACTTTTGATTGAACAGTTCTGAAACACTCTTTCTGTAGAAACTGCAAGTTGACATTCTGAAAGCTAAGGGGCCTATACTGGAAAAAGGAATAACTTCAAATAAAAACTACACAGAAGCATTCTGTGAAACTTCTTTCTCTTCTGTCCATTCAACTAACAGAGATGAAGCTTACTTTTGATTGAGCAGTCCTGGAAAAGTCTTTCTGTAGAAACTGCAAGTGGACATTCTGAGCGTTAAGGCGCCTATAGTGGAAAAAGGAATATCTTCAAATAAAAACTACATAGAAGCATTCTGTGAAACTTCCTTCCGTTCTGTGCATTCAACAAACAGAGTTGAAGCTTAGTTCTGATTGAGCCTTTCTGAAACACTCTTTCTGTAGAAACTGCAAGTGGACAATCTGAACGCTAAGGGCCTATACTGGAAAAAGTAATATCTTCAAATTAAAACTACACAGAAGCGTTCTGTGAAACTTCCTTCTGTTCTGTGCATTCAAATAACAGATTGAAGCTTACTTTTATTGAGCAGTTCTGAAACACTATTTCTGTAGAAACTGCAAGTGGACATTCTGAACGCTAAGGGGCCTATAGAGGAAAAAGGAATATCTTCCAATAAAAACTACACAGAAGCATTCTGTGAAACTTCTTTCTGTTCTGTGCATTCAACTAACAGAGTTGAAGCTTACTTTTGATTGAGCAGTTCTGAAACACTCTTTCTGTAGAAACTGCAAGTTGACATTCCGAGCGCTAAAAGGCCAATAGTGGAAAAAGGAATATCTTCAAATAAAAACAACACAGAAGCATTCTGTGAAACTGCTTTCTGTTCTGTGCATTCAACTAACATATTTGAAGCTTACTTTTGTTTGAGCAGTTCTGAAACTCTCTTTCTGTAGAAACTGCAAGTGGACATTCGGAGCGATAACGGGCCTATAGTGGCAAAAGGAATATCTTCAAATAAAATCTACACAGAAGTATTCTGTGAAACTTCTTCTCTTCTGTCCATTCAACTAAGAGTGTTGAAGTTCACTTTTGATTGAGCAGTTCTGAAACACCCTTTCTGTAGAAACTGCAAGTGGACATTCAGAGCGCTAATGGGCATATAGTGGAAAAAGAACTATCTCCAAATGAAAACTACACAGAAGCATTCTGTGAAACTTCTTTCTGTTCTGACATTCAACTAACAGATTTGAAGCTTACTTTTGATTGAACAGTTCTGAAACACTCTTTCTGTAGAAACTGCCAGTGGACATTCTGAAAGCTAAGGGGCCTATACTGGAAAAAGGAATAACTTCAAATAAAAACTACACAGAAGCATTCTGTGAAACTTCTTTCTCTTCTGTCCATTCAACTAACAGAGATGAAGCTTACTTTTGATTGAGCAGTCCTGGAACAGTCTTTCTGTAGAAACTGCAAGTGGACATTCAGAGCGTTAAGGCGCCTATAGTGGAAAAAGGAATATCTTCATATAAAAACTACATAGAAGCATTCTGTGAAACTTCCTTCCGTTCTGTGCATTCAACAAACAGAGTTGAAGCTTAGTTCTGATTGAGCCGTTCTGAAACACTCTTTCTGTAGAAACTGCAAGTGGACATTCGGAGCGCTAAGGGGCCTTTAGTGGGAAAAGGAATATCTTCAAATAAAAACTACACAGAAGCATTCTGTTAACCTTCTTTCTGTTCTGTCCATTCAACTAACAGAGTTGAAGCCTAGTTTTGATTGAGGAGTTTTGAAACACTCTTTCTGTACAAACTGCAAGTTGACATTCCGAGCACTGAAGGGCCTTCAGTGGAAAAAGGGATATCTTCAAATAAAAACTACAGAGAAGCATCCTGTG